>NC_045787.1:15553885-15862976 GCF_009873245.2 Balaenoptera musculus | reverse complement strand
ATTTCTTGCTCACAGCAATATTTTGTTTTCTTTGCACTTTTGCTGCAAAATCATTGTTTAGTTTATATTTCAACATTTTAAGATGTATCTTCAATTATCTTGTCAGTATATTTTTGTTTGTATCTTATAGTTAAATATTCAGCAGCCCTTCTTTCTGATTTGAGTTGTAGAAACATTTACAAACATAAACTATGAGAGTAATAAATTTATCCTGTCCATACGTTGAGGCAGTTGGTTTGTATGTTTTTTTCATCCCTGCAACAGTCAGTAATGTGTAACTTTACTTGGTTTTGATATCTATACATATTTATTGGGGAAGTAATTAGAGTTTATTGGTTATTGCTGCTAGTGGATAGTGCTTGGAATAATCTTAGGCCTTTGCAAAAAAATCAATATCTTTGCAAAGGATTTTCAGAACCCCCATTCCTAAAGTTTTTTTTTTTGTTTTTTTTTTTTTCTGGCACTTATTTATCCTTAGAACATGTCTACATAATTTTAAAAATCCATGGACTCTACCTACTTCTATTTGTTTCTATTCCTTGTTCCATCAGTGTCTTTTATACAGAGAAACCCAAATATAATAAAGGGGGGAAAATAATAATAAAATATTATCTTACCAACCAGTAATGGGAAAAATTGTATACTTACCATCAATGAGTACATTCAAATTGAAGAATTACCAGAAATTTTAGTTTCTGTCAAAATATTAAATTTCACTAATGATTGCCATACATATATATTCAGCACAAACACCTTTCACTAATGGATTTATACCTTTAAAATGTCCTTTTGTAGAACGCCTCTTTTCTTATATAAGGTTTGAGATTTTGATTGAATTTTCCATTAAATAAATTAGTACAGCCAATCTAGCTTAAGTGTATTGTATTCATGGATTAAATGAGCTAACTAGTAAAACTATAAATTTCCAAAATGACAATGATTGCCTCCTTCCCAAAATAACACGCTAAGAAAAGTCAATGGATTGGATGATATGAATGATATGATTGGAGAAATTTTGAGGAAAAGAAATAACAGCAAACTTAACTTTACTTGAGGTATTTCTGATTTATACTTAGAGATGAGCATAAAATGATAATTTCTGGAAACTAATAACTAATAAAACTAACAGCATAAAAAGGTAGCAATTTTATGGAATTTGTGTTTCCAGGGATACAGGAGAAATTTTAAGACATATTCAAAGCCAGAGCATATCTCCATAGGAATTTTTCACAAATTCTAACAAGTTGGTGTAAACACACACACTCACACACACACACACTCACACACACAAAACAGAAGTGAGTTCAGAATGTTGTGTTTGTAACAGAGATGAGTTACGGTCCCAGGGAAATTCCTCATCTTTTCACCACCATATCACATGAAGCTAAAAAAGAAAACAGTGGGTATCACGTCAAGATGTCAGGGAAATATACTACTTTATCGGTGAAATAAACAGGTTTCTGGTATGTCAAAGAGTCACCAGCACAATTTCAAAGCAAGTGGCAGGCCTCCACAAGCAAAGTGGAGTGAGTGAGATTACATATAAAAGGGGGGTAATGATTACACAAACAGAATCTGCAAAACATAAAACAAAACAAACTATATATATATATACATATATATATTCATATATATACATATGTATACATATATATATACATATATATGTACACATATGTATATATATGTAAAACATGCAAAAGACAGACAAAAACTCATTCTAGAAGAAAATGTAACAGAAGAACAGAAGGAAGTTTCCCACAGCAGCATCAAGGTATGGAGCAAGTTAATAAGAAAAAGTATTAAATGAGAAAATAAATGAGAGATAACAGTAAATAGAATGCCATAAATGGTAGATAGCAGACCTCAGGAAACAAGTTCAGTGGTCAAGAGCATTAATTCCAGATATCATAAAAAATTAGGAAGCTTAAGGAACAGAATATGGTAGAAAATCAAATTTCAGACACAGACCTAAAGCTTCATTTAAATAAAATGAATTCTGATAAAAAAGAAATATGACAATGTATAAATATATATACATGTGTGTGTATATATACATATATATGTATACACATGTATAGATATATAATTGTGAATAAAAGATGATTGATAAAAAGGGTAACTAGTGTTCCTAGATAGGAAAAGAAAAACTTGAACTAAATTATACAGAAAGAAGAAAATGTTGCTTTTCAAGAATGTTTGGTTAGAAATTCTCTTCTTCTCTGTCATATACTTGTAAAATATGGAAATTCAAAGGTAATTAAAAAATTAGATTTCCAGTTAGCCAAAAAAGTCTAAAACATTTCACATACAAGCGAGGAAAAAGCAGTTACATATCAGAATTTCCTCAACAATATAAATACAGGAGAAAATAGTGTAACAACCAAAAAGTTTGAAAGAAAAAAAAACTCATACATATAACTTATACACATAACTAAGGTTATATGCATTCATAAGTTATACAGATAACAAAGGTTATATGAACTCAGATGAGAATATTTAAATTTGAAGATTGACTAGGACTGTGAAGAAACAATATGTAAGACCTGAAGTTAGTACAGAATATTCTGCTGATACCCAGAGCTCTTCCTTTTAAGTCCTAGTGGCAAAATGAAATGCCATATCCAAAAATAATATATTGAATCAGTTGTGACAACTATGTGTTATCCTGTATTGATTATACAAATGCGTGTAAAAATAACAATTCTTAGGATCTTGCTCTACTGCTGGGAAGACTGCTGTCAGACTTTCAATTCAGACAGGGAATTATAGCATTTGATAGGAGAGGTACAGGAAGAATATTTTCCTGCAGAGGTTAAGTCAAGAAAAAAAGACGTGTTACAAAGAGCATGTCCTCTGACTTGAACCTTTTCTTCCCTTAACTGACACTGTGCTACAATTTTTCTTCACATTTCTGGAAGGTTTTTCTTTTCTTTCTTTTTTTTTTTTTTCTTTTTAGCTGCTAAAACCACAGATTCCTGGCAACATTTTGGGTCTATTTTTATTCTGCTTCAGCCTCTTTGGGAAAAAAAAAATAGATCCTAAGTGTGATTCCTTATAATTTTAAAATCTTTTACATTATGGTAGTTTATTATATAGATATTTTTGCATTTGCATTCTATTAATTACAATGAGAAAATTGTTTTCTGGTAAGAGATGGAGTAAGATAATGGGCAAAGACATTATATAAACAATGCTTCCAAAATTTGTCACAAAGGTACCATATTGATTGTTTTCATACCTACACATGTCAAGTATATTAAATGAATTTGCAAAGAAAACATTATTCTAAATCACTGGTAAAACCAGTATTAGGCCATAAACAAAATTTGGCCCTATAATTAATCAAAGTTATACTTAATTCCATGTCCATGAGCCACTCAAAATAATCTTACAGTTAATCAGCCCATAGTATGGAAAATTTAGCTTAAGAAATTGTGGTGGAGTTTAACTTAAGGAACAACTGGCAGCTCTCTTCAATGAACTGAATTTATTTGTATCTTTTGCCATTCTATATTTCCTTGAAGGAGAAAAATAAAATGAATGGTAAAAGCTAACAGGATGAGATTTTTACCATACCATAAAAATCCTAAGAGTAATAAAGAGGGAATCATCATTTTTGTTTATTTAACCCCTATTCGAACTACAAAGGATAACTCATATCCTACTTTACAGGTGAAGAAATTAAAGCTAGATATTGCTATTTGCCTAGTGTTGCAAGGCTTAAATTGATAAAGTGCATACACAGAGCCTAAGTTGGACTAATAACAAAGTCTAGGTATTTGTTTGTTCATTTGTTTGTTTTTAACTTCCTTCTTCCCCAAGAGCTGACCCATAATCTCTAAGCACTTGAGAAGGATGGATGGACACCAATACGTAGGAGACTGGATCAAATAACCTTTCCAGATCCCTTCCAAACTGAAGATTCTATGCAGGAGTTACAGATCAGAACCAAGTCTCTATGGAGTTGTCAAAGAGAGCCAAAAGACTAAGAACTAAAAGGAAGAAATAGCCAGAGATGCAGAAATATTGTTTTGTTTTGTTTTATGTTGTTCCTAACAAACATAGGATATGCAAATAAAGTCAACTATGGATTTTCTCTGCTTCACAATCTGATGCCCAGCTGTGCAACTCTTCCCATGAAGGCTTTGTTGTTATGAGAGGAAACATGAGCAATGCAGTACATTTTTTGAACATGGCCAGTATTTCTATCCCCTTCATGCTGTGGCCCATAAAATTCCAAAAGCCATTGTGCAACATTTACTTTTTTTCCTATTGCTCCTATAATTAATGTTGGTCTTTAATATCTGACCCTTGAATTCCCTCTGTATCTATTATCAGTGCTTCTCCTTTTCTGCCAATGTAATTAATTTTGACATATTGGTCTGATTGGTGTTGGATTAATTTATTGGGTCTCCGTATGACAATCTTAAAATTCATGAATGGCCTGATGGTCTTCGTGTCGCCACCTCTTTATGCAGGGCCACCCAGCATGTGGATATGAAATTGATTTTTAAGAAGTCTCCTTCTTAAATTACTCCACGTCTGAAATTTACAGTATAGGCTAACTTTTTTTCACACATTTCTAATTTTTGTTTGTTAGTTTGTTTTAAATGACACTTTATACATGAATCTGGAGTGATAACATCAGAGGGAGAATAAATTGTGAGGGGCAAAGTCACAGACATAGTCTTGGATATATATATAGAAATAAGTGAATTTGTTGAGTGACTTGATTTAGAGGTCAACCTGTAAAACTACAGCAACAAAACAAAACAGTGTATTTGGTCAGACCAGAAAGTGAAATTGAATAATGAATTCTAACACTACTTTAATGTCCCTAGAGCTCTATCTAATGTCATTCTGTGAGTCAGTGAATTAGGATGCACTCGGTACATACTGTGATGGATAGGACTCGCCACTAATCTGACACCAAAAAAGTAAAGACTGAGTAAAAATATTTGAGTAACTTAAAATAACCAGACCAGGCTGACTCTGTCATGTTAAATTTGTCATGTTTAAGCCTGCAATTGCAACTTAAAAAAAAATAAAATCTGTGTTTAGAAATATGTTATGATGATGGTATGACTTGGACAAAAAGTAAACATAAAGGTAACTGAATTTGTCGAGCGCTTTTATATTACATTATCGTTATGTTAATTTTTAAATATTTTACGGTTTTACAACTAGTAGCCTATGAAGCTGCTTGTTATACAAATATTTCTTGATGCAGACCGATAATATTTATATCTATATCTGTATCTATAATTTTATTATTAAAATGAAATAAAACTTATGTTTTTATATCTGACGGAAGCTGACTGGACTCTTAGATAAAAAGTCTGTCTACACATCTTTGATTAAAGCATATTCTCGCTATTCTTCACTTTTGTTCTTTTTTGACCTCGTACACTTGGAAAACCTTCATCATTAGGCTTTCCTGACAGCTGAGAGTAGGATGTATAGCAAGAGATTTTGAGCAAGAGTAGAATATTGTCTCCTCTATCATCCTCAGATGGAAATGGTAGGCTGTTAAAGCATTATGAAAGGATATTTGAGTTTTCCTACCCAAGAACACGGACTGCCTTTCTAATCACTTATCTTCTTTCATGTTGTTTACTAAAGTTTTATAATTTTATGACAAAAAAGACTGAAAAATGTTGTTACATATATTCCTGGGCACTGTGTGTTTTCTGTCTGTTGGTGGTTTATAAAAATGCAATGGACTTTTTAATATTTATCTTACTACCTCTGATAAACATAATTTTTGTTAATTTTAAAACATGTATTTTGTTAACTTTAAGATCTCCCTCTTATTAGGTTTACATGTAGACAGCCAATCTAATAACTTCCAAATAATGAACATTTAACTTTTTTCCTTTCCAAATAGTTTTTCTTTTATTTATTTATGTTATAATTTTCACACTCACTGGCATATATTTCCATTAGAATGTTGTAGATATAATAGCTGACTCCTTGGACACATTCCCTGATTTAAAGAATATGCATTTAACATCTCACCTTTACAATTTATTTTTGACATAGTTTCTGATAAATATAATTTATCAAGTTAAGGATTGTTTGATCCTATTCCAAGCTTGTTAAGGGTTATTACCATGAAGTATTCTGAATAACATTTATTTTTTGAATTTATGAGAAGTATAATATTTTATCTCATATTAAAATGCATTGAAGGATTTCCAATTGGTGAAGAAAATTGCATTTCTAAAATATTTAACATTAGGATTTGTTAACTTCTTTATCTGCTTAAGATTAGTGCATCTATGTTTATGAGCTAGGATTTGAATAATTCTGACTGGGATCAGGAGCCCATGTCCTTAATCACTGCATCGTGGTGCCTCTCCATGACTCAGCAAATACGCTAGTATGTGTGTACCAGGAGATATTCGTCTGACATGTAAATTACTGAAATTAATGCAACTTTAAATCAAGAGGGTAATGAATATACTGAAAGCTTATCATAAATAAATATGTTATAATATTGGACCCATTAAGGAAAACATGTTTGTGCATCTACATCTATGTCTACATCTAACTCTACATCTACACCTACACCTACATCTTTATGTATATATGTATATACGTACGTATGTATGTATGTATGTATGTATGTGTGTATCTATCTATATCTATATCAGCAAGGGTATGCTTCAAGCACATAAGGATGAATGCTACAGAAAAAATACATATGTGGATAATAAAACTATTGGAAATTGAATCACTCATGTATAAATATTATATGTTTCATATACGAATACATATGTGAATGCACATTTAAAAAGAGAATCCTAATGTTTGCCCCTGGAAAACAGAGTAATGGAGTGAAACAGGGAAAGCTAGCAAAAGGGCTATAATTTTATATATCTTTTTATTTTCTATGCATGTGTGTGTGTATAAATCCATAAAGTGAGAAGATGATTAATGTCAGATTGGGTAAATGATGGGTGTACAGGTATATTCACTTAAGTATTAAAATTTTGTATTTTAAACACAGATACAAAATAAGTCGAATATTATGAAACATAAGCTTTTGAGACAATTGTAGTCTCATCTGTCTGCCATTCTTTAATAACCTCTTAATTATTATTTCATCCTCAATGTCAGGAGAGGAAGGGTTAATAGTTTAGATATCTTAAAAATTAGTGACACCAATTATTTAATTGTCTCAAGTGAACAGTGTATAAATTATCAAAATTGTTCCATGTTTCAGTTTAATGCCTTTTACATTTTCTGGCTTCTTAGACAACACTTTAAACACTGAAAGAATTTTTAAATTAATTTAATCACTGTTTCTTCCCTAACTCAACATATTCTCTTTTCTCATGGATCTAATACAGGTTATTTTAGATTTAATTTAGACACTTTAAGGTTTCTTGGTTTGTTTTTAACACTGATGAAAAGAAAAAAAAATGTAGAGATGTTTTCTTACACATGCAGTCATCCTTATTTTGTACGTCTGTATCTGATTCCTTTGGCAAAAACTAAAACAGCCTCCTGGAAGCCAGCCAGATGGTTCAGTCCACTTTTCCATGGTACAACACAGGAGAACTGTGAAGAATCTATAGGCAAAAAAAGAATATAAGGAAGGGGCACTGCAGGTAACTTTCAGAATAAATGGCTGAGACACTGAAACTGAAATAAATGATGAATTCTTTGCCTCACCCCATTTCCATTTTAATCTGCCTGAATACAAATAAAACACTAAAATCTAATATGTTCTGGAGAATGTACATTTGGATATTTTACTTCTAGTCAGTTGAATTTAATTCTGTATATGGTTTAAAAATTCCAACTGAAATATGAAGAGTGGTGATAATAGTCAAGTGGTCGATAACTTGCTGATGAGGTACATTCTCACATTCTTCTGCTTCATTTGCAAATTCTGTAAAATGAGCTCTAGTCTCTGACAGGTCACTTGTCATTCTTTCCCATTTTATTAGAATGCAGAGCAGTCAAATTTGGTACTGCGAATAAGGCAGCTATCTTATTTTATGTTACCTCTTTGGATTTGGTATTTTACATGACAAGGATCTAATCTACAATACATTTTAATATGTCACTATTTTAAGGAAAAAGGGCTACCTCAAGAGCATTAATATAGTGACAGCTAGTAGTCGTGGGGCACTGGGCTTAAATGGGGAGAGAAGAGATGTGAAATGAAACTGTTCTATCACTACAGGTATATACAGTGTACACTATTTATCTTCAGATTTAATTTAAATCAGCAAGACTGGAGCTTCATGAAATCACAGTTCCGAGATAGGTGAGCTCTTATAATAACATAATTCTTTCATTTAATAAATGGGAATATTAAGATTTCTATAAAAGATTATTAACCTTCTCAAGGCCATTCACATAGCTATTCACGGTAATACAAGAATAATATTTTTTTATTTTATCATATCTATATTTACATAGCAATATACTAACAATAAATAATTACATTAAATTAAATTAATTTAATCAGTTTCCTTAGGCCTTGAGAAGAGACTTCCCTTTGGGTGGGCTGCCTGTGTTACTCTCAATACAAATTTGAAAAGTAAAACCTCCAGTTAAAGCATACAACACCCGGTGAAATTCAAATTTTAGATGATCAATGACTTTTTAAGAGTAAGTATGCCCCATATAATATTTGTGAGATAGATATGCAAAAAATATATATATTAACCATTTATCTAAAATTCACATATAAATGAATATTTTGGTTTTCTAAATCTGGCAACCCTAACTTCAGAGTACAGAATGGAACAAGCAGAGTGGAAAACCTCCTAATCCACAGAACAGTTTGTAGGTTTTTATTAATTTGTATTTCTTTATGTGTCGTACCTGCTAATCCTTTGCTGGGTTTTTTAAATCATGAATATATCCTCCATATTGACACTTTTCTTCCATTTACATTAAGTTATGGTTTAATGGACAAAGTTTCAAGTTTGAATATAGTCAGATTTAATTAGTCATTTCTTTTATACTAAATAATATTTGTGTCTCATCCTTCCCTTTAGCAAAATATGAAGAATTTGTACATATTTTCTACCAAAACTTTGAAAGTTCAGTTTTTAAGATTTAAGTCATAACCCTGATGGCACTGATTTCTGTCTAGAATGTGAAGTAGAAATCTTATTTCTTCTTTTACATAAAATAATCATTTTTTTCCTAGCTCACCTCTACCCTGGAGTGACATGCTGCTTCTCTCATAGGCCACAGATCCATACATGCACAGAATGTATGTCTGTGGAAAATGTTTTAAAATTGTTTGGGGTAATGATTGCACAATTCTATGGATATATGAAAAACCACTCTAAATGGGTGAATTTTATGGTATGTGAATTCCATCTCAATTAATGGGTTACAGACACACAATAGGGTCACTATAAGCCTATCAATAGTGCCCAGGGGCTCAGGAGAGCCCAGAGTCAAAGCCTCTGGGCTTATCTCCATCAATTGGGAGATAAGCATTCTCAGATACACCCCATTCAGTTGCAACAGTAAGTGTGGGCTGTAATGAAGAGAACTTGCCTTATTATTTCAGGCAATGCCTGTGGCATAGAGAAAACATACTCCAGTTCTCTTGAAGGACAAGCTAGAGCATTGGGCGTCTGTCTTGACGGGTATGGGAGATGGGTCAAGACAGGGTTTTGGCTAGTGTGATGAGAAAGATGTCAGTCATCATTATCCAAGGCTAAAAACAAACAAAAATTTGCAATTAAAGCAGCTCAAATAAAATCTCCTTCTAAGTATGTCATCAAGCAATAGTCACCAGATATGATGTAGCAGCAGTTCAGTCCAAAGGGGATGGCAAGTGTCAACTGACAAAAATGCACAACCTAAAAATTGAGAATTATGTTTTATTCGGTGGACAAAACTGAGAACTTAAGCCCAGGACACAGCATCTCAGATAGTTCTGAGAGGCCGCTCCGCAGAGGCAAGGGGGGACCCAGGATACGTAGGAGTCTTTGCAACAAAGCCCAAGTAGTTGGGACATCAATAGATTACTGTTAATTAAAGAAAACTGGACATCTCAGGTTGAGGAATGTAGCTCTTTTCTCTGTATGGGAAGATGCAAGAGTCTGGGTGCACTGCCATCATTCCTTTGATATGCACCTCAGCTATCTGGGCCAGTATCCTGTGCTTTCTCATCCTGAGTTTCCTCAAGGTGTACCATGGTGGGGAGGGGTCGTTGCAGTGGCTGACGATTTGCTGGCAGGTGTCCTGTTTCCATCCGGAGTTCCCTCAATGGGGGCAACTGTAGTAGCTGACGGCTGCAACATCCTTTGTTTACTGATATGGCAGGTGGCATTCTTAGTCCACACAAAGATAAAACTCCACCGAAGGTAGGGGGTTTTAAACACAAGAATAATGGGTGGGAGGCATGCAGAGAAAACTGCTTGGACTGGGAGAAAACAGCTTAAAGAAAGCATTCAAAAGTCAAAAGCCTATAAAATGCAACAAAGGATCAGGAAATCCATAGAAAGTGTAGCATTTGTATACTAGTTTGTCCCAGATTGAGACAGAGTTAATAAGATCTGCAGAGAGGGACAAAGAAAACCAGAGCTAGTCTGGAAACCAGTGGGCTTTACCAGCAGCAGGCAAGGAGGCCTGGAATTCTGGCGTATGTTGTCCCAGCCATGGCTGCAACTACAGAGACAAGCCTGAAGGAGCAACCTGACCTGCATGCCTGCAGCACTTGATAACCGAAAAGAGCAGCCTGGGTTTTTAGTCTGGGTGGAGAAACAGCACCAATTCCGTTATCAGGCAGAAGCATTTCCTGACCACAGTCAATACAAATGTCCATAGTTAACTCTGCTTTCAGATGTTTTTCCTCTGTTCGATATTTTGCCGTAACAACAATCTCTTTACTGTAGCAAAACAAACAGGCAGTTAGAATGCTAACTATTCTTCTCAAGTGAAAATATTTCATTTGCTGAAGGTTTACTACTTGAAATGGGCTTATCCTGCTAGTGCAATAGCAATTTTCATAAGATCTGTAGGAACTCAAACTGGTGTTGTCTGAGTTTATTGATTCATTCAATTAAAAAAAATAAGATTTGGGGCAAATTGTTTTATTTCTGATACATTCCACACAACGTAAAATACAAAAAAAAAAAAAACAACAACAACCAAAAACACTCTCTTCTTGGTTTAAATGTTTATTGATGGATTAATTTATTGGTAAGATAGTTGCATAAACTGAAATATTGTATTATTAACTATATATGTTTTAATTTACAGGATGAGTGGTGGCAAAGGTACAAAGATTGGAATTTTAAATGAATTAAAATATATGTTTGCATCTTAAAGTTTATGAATGTTTGTGAATCAGAACTTTAATAAAATGTCTGCCTCTCTTTTCCTTTAATAGCAACAAGACAATTTCTCTTGTGTTTCCTAAATGCCACCTTAGATATAAGGGTGAATAGGAATAAGGAAGGGAAAGAAAAGAAAAGGAAAAAGGAAACAATAACTAAATAAAAACTCCCTTTCCTGCAGCTTTAAAGACACTCATAAAGAAACTCTATGGCACTTTTCTGCATTTCTTTCTCTCGGATCCTCCTTATTTCACCTTAAACATGAGAAACCATATTGCCATGAAATTCAACTTGAATAGAAGCTTTCTCACATACTATTACCATTCCATGAGCTTACAAATGTTACACATAAGCAGAAAAACTTCTACATCACTAAAGAAAATTTTCTGATATTTTCTAAAGATAATTACAAGCATTTTAGAGACTGTCTAATCACATCGCTGATGAATAGCTTGGTTATTTCATTTGTAGTCATAGAATAGATAAACAGCGCATTCATAACCTCCAATGAGAGTGATCGTTTAACATTTTAAGGAATCTACTCAAACTAAACAACTTCAATAAACAAGATTTATTGACAGTGAATGTGAGATAGGGCTGTATTCTTCAAACAGCCTGCCATTTTGTTTGCCAGAACCTGTAGTCAGTATCCGCAATATAGTTTTAAAGAGGGTTTTTCAACTTTCTTTGTGAATCAACAATTTATCATTACAAACCTCCATATCAGTATTGTTCCATTCCTATCCTGGAATACAAATGTCAAGAGAAAAATATTGTAAAAATTTTAAATAATTCTCCTGAGGGAAAGAACTGCTTCTTTATTCAGAAAACAAAATGAAACAAACAAACAAAACCCCACAACACCTCAGTGAGGCTCCTTTGAGCATGGCGTAATTGGGAGAGATATAAACCAAGAGAAGTTAATTTGGTTTTTCTTAATAAAGTGATAAAAACTATGAAGTTGCCTGCTGATACCACTTGTAAGGCCGTAGGAGGAAGCATCTAGAAAGAGGACGATCAAGAGAAAGATGACCAGGACTTCCCTGGTGGCGAGGTGGCTAAGAATCAGCCTGTCAATGCAGGGGACACGGGTTCGAGCCCTGGTCTGGGAAGATCCCACATGCCGCAGAGCAACAAAGCCCGTGCACCACAACTACTGAGCCTGCTCACCTGGAGGCGGTGATCCACAACAAAGAGAAGCCACTGCAATGAGAAGCCCGTGCACCAAAAGGAAGAGTAGCCCCTGCTCGCACCACAACAAATAGTAGAGAAAGCCCGTGCGCATCAACGAAGACCCAACGCAACCCAAAATAAATAAATTAATTAAATGTTTTAAAAAAGAGAAAGATGACTTAAAAACAGTACAGCAGTTTGAGATATTATAACTTCTACAGGCAGGAGTCAATAACTGTGGAAAATGGACAATGAATTTCCAGAACAGTGTGCTATATCACACTCTGATAATTCAAAATCTTCAGTAAATGAAATTTACATGCAAAATCTTGTGACACAAGAAGGTGGAGACAGAGTGTATGATGACAATTCAATGCCCATGGACCCTGCTCTTGGATAGATCTTTAAAATAAATCCTTGAATCTTGTTCCTTCCTGATGTCTTCATTTTTAAGGCAAGTTCAAGCATGAATCCAGCAGGATAGAGAAGAAACGATGACAAAGCATTCTTGATCACCTGCTTCATTCCAGAAGATTTCTTCCATGTTTGGCTCTTTGTTATTGGGCATGTGTATATATATTATATATTATATATATTATAATATATATAATATTATATATTATATTATATATATAATATATATATTATATTATATATATATAATATATATATTATATTATATATATATAATATATATAATATATATAATATACATATATAAAATGTAAAATACAGTTATTGTATTTGTTTTCATAGAAGGTTGTTCCATATGTGTGCCTTTAATATTCTAGTAATTGGTGACAAAATAAACATAATAAATCTAGGCTCTTACCAGCACTCCCTGAACCTAAGATGAATTTCAGCCAATTTAAGACAAATTTCTCTCTCTACAAAAACAATACATGACTTCTTTAACCCATGGCCCTCATTTTCAATAGCATAAGCATTTACAATTTATTGTCATTATGGAAGATGGCTGTGCCATGAATGAACCGTGCTTCATTACTAGATGGCAAGTCTTACAAATGAGACTAAAGTGAGCCAGTGGTTTAGGTAGACAGCAGGTGAGACCAGAGTGTTAGGTTGCCATGGTTTTTTGTGACGTTAAGTAAGGTCTTAGGAGCAGAGCTTTGCACTTGCTTAAACAACCTATTTCATAATGGAATTTTCCGGTTGTTGCCACAACTTGGGAAACATTGATTTCATTGCAGGATATACATTTTGAGTTGAACAGGCAAATGTACCCTTTGTTGAGATAGTCTGTTTGTACCAGGGGTCAGTCATATTCTAGAAATGGCGGCTAACTGTATGTTTGTGGAATTTGGTACCTTCAGAAAGTCTTTGCTCATAGCCCAGAGACTGGAAATTACTGGCAGAATCTTATTGACAAAGGTTTCACACTTGGTATGAAGACACCTGTTGCTTCATAACACCTGAAGGAGAAAGCAGCCCAAATTCAAGGATTGCTTTCTGGCTGTTTAAACTGTGTTCAATCCTTCTTATTGCAGACAACCTTGTTTAAGTTTGCCAAATGGTAAATAGTTTCGTATAGGCACTATAGTATTGTTCCCAGGTGTAGAATATGCTTCTTCCAAAATCTAAAAAGCCCAATTATCTACTGGGTCTCCTGATCTGAAATTAGCAGTGATAAAGTATCCCTCTTTATCCCTTAAGACTATTGATTATGCTAAAATATAGCTTCCAAGAAAGCCACTAAAATACCGGAAACTGGGATTTTGTCCTCGTTCAATGCCTTTTAACATTTGATGAGCTAAGTTTGGACAGGAAAAAAATTCTAAATGGAAGATTTCTAAAGACAAGAGGAAAGAGATACAATTCAAAGATTTAGTTGCCCACTCTTCATGTTTCCTTCCTATGAAGTCCATTTAATTAGTCAGAGACTTCTGGACTTTATGTCCTCAGAAAATTGAGTGACTTATTTGATTAGAAAATTGTAGAAAAATGAACTGTGTACTTGTGACTCAACAATTTCAACAAATAAGGGGACTATTGGAACACTTTAGGCAGGAGAGAATTCTTTTCTTGTCTTTTTATAATTATTTAAAATTGAATAATAATTATAATTATTATAATAATTCTCTTAATGTAGTTATAAGAGTGAAATATTTTTTTAATTGTGAGAAATCAGACATAATCAACTAACATTCTATTCAGAAATATGACTACAATAGGAAAAATAGTCAACAATTAATTCATTCAAGGAATATTTATCAATGGTCTATTGTGTACTGAGTTTTTTTCACTGGGAATACAGGTCTACTGTTGTAATGGAGCTTAATTTCTATTAGAAGGAGACAGTAAAGAAAAGAAACCTAAACATAAATAAGTAGTATCTATAAGATAGTGAGGAGGTAAATACAGGGTTAAGCCATTAAAGCAAAGACCAAATGTATAATGAAGATTAGCCATATTATGGGGTTGGGAGGCAAGTGACACATAGAAGGAATATTAAAGGTGTCTTTCCTATATAAGGAATAGGCTGGAAGCCCATGTAGGCATAGCACAGTGAGTAGAAGGAAGTTGATAGGAAGCATGTATGTCACTGAGGTTTCTGGATCAATACTAAAATGGATGTATGGACCCAAATCACCATTTATTAAATCACTTATGTTTTTCATATTATATAAAATGTTGGAGAGAATTGATTAAACCAGAATAACTCATTCTAAATCAAAGTGGGTGTAAAGCAACTATACTCTAATAAAAATTAATTTTAAAATGTTTTTTTTTTTGGTTGGTTGGTTGGTTGTTTTTAACTATCAAAAGTGTAGTTTCTTCTGCAGTCTTCTTCTGGCTGCTTAATGTATTTTAAATCTCGTCAAGTCAGATGTGCTGAAATACTGTGTAGAGCAGACTCTTTATTAGGATAAGCTGTGAGATGGTCACTTGGCACTGAACAGTATATTTTGAATATTTTGGCATAGCTCTCTTAGACTGTCTCTTAGTCAACTGGAATAATACTGTCATCCATTCTCTTTGAAAAACACTCATATGGGAATGCAGATATCTCTTTGAGATCCTGATTTTAATTGTAGCATTATTCACAATAACCAAAGTATGAAAACCACCTAAGTGTCTGTCAATGGATTAAAAAAGTGTGGTATATATGTGCAATGTAATATTATTTAACCTAAACAAGAAGGAAATCCTGTCATATGCAACAGTCTAGATAAACCTGGAAGACATCATGCTAAGTGAAATAAACCAGTCACAGAAGACAAATACTGCATGATTCCATGTATGTGGAGTAGAATCAGAGAGTAGAATAGTGGTTGTCAGGGGCTGGGGTAACGGTTAATGGGAACTGCTATTCAATGTGTATAAATTTACAGTTATGCAAAATGAATAAGTTCTAGAGATATGCTGTACAACATTGTGCCTATACTTAACAAAACTGTATTGTCCTCTTAAAAATTTGTTAAAAGGTAGATCTCATAATAAGAGTTCTTACTACAAGAAAAAGAAAGAAAGAAAGAAAGAAAGAAAGAAAGAAAGAAAGAAAGAAAGAAAGAAAGAGAAAGAAAGAAAGAGAGAAAGAAAGCATAATGTTCATAAATACCCATTGAACAATGGGCACTTGAGGCTTGTAGACTACTTTCTACAGCTATCGGCATACTTTTGCTTTCACCAATTGAGTTGCTTGATTACCAGTAGTCAGTTGTTTTATTCTCACACCTATTCATGTCAGTTATACGTTTTACTGTAATTATTTTATTTAAGTTTTACAGTGTGTTCCAGAGAAAGTGCTTTGACTCCATGCCAAGTTGTTACTGAATAAATTTATAAGTTTAAGAAAAAATGTTTAAAGTGTTGACCTAAGACAAATAGACTGCCATTTATTTCTCTAGAAAAAAAAAAAGGGCAGGTTTATTTGGGATCAGCAGAAAATTGCAATTTCAATTCAGGGTTTGCAACCATGGCAAGCCACGTGCAAGTTCCTGCATGAAAGGGAAGAGGAACACTTTTATAGAGGTGAAAAGGAAGTTGGGAGGACTATAATAAACAGAATCCATGGTTTTTCATCGTCTGAGTCCTTGCCAGGAAGAAAAAGGAGTCTTTCTTCTTCTTGTTGCTCTCTTATATCATTGCAAGTGAATGAGAGCTCCCTTTTCAAGTCTCCCAACTATATTTAATTGAAGTTTCTGTTTATCAATTGTTTTTGCATTTTCCTCTTTTGATCAAGATAGCTCTCTGAAAGTACTGATGATCAAGAGTCAAGTTTTTCTCTTTCCGAACATTTTGTCCCTCAGTGCCAATAAGGGCCTTTCTCAGGTATAAGTCCCACATCAAAGGGAAAAGTACACAGATTGGAAACCTATTGAGATCAAATTCAAGTATCAAGGAGGGGTAGGAGGGAGAACTCTCAGTCACTATTTATCTAAAGTCCATATATTATTAAGATTATAGGCATTGGAGATCATGTAAAACATTATGTCATCACCAATGGTTTGGTGACAAACTTTCAACAGACTTGGTCCTAATATCTTGGGAAAGCTGTCCTATCAGATGTCATCTCCTTCAATTTTAGGAAAGTTATACTTTCAGGTAACCAAATGATGTGCAGGTCCAATTGTGGTTTGGTGGTTTCTGTGTCACATGAATCCAAGGGTTTATTCCCTATAATTTTTCAGCATAAGAGTTTGCTAGCAGCGCCTGATAAGGGCCTTTCCTGTGAGGTTGAAGTGAGTTCTTCTTAGGTGTCTTTTCCAGTAGACAAAAATCTCCACTTGACAACGTGTGATGCTTAAGGTCTTTGTCTTCTGAGAGCACACTGTGAAAAGACTACTCTAATAAGACATGGTTATTTTTGATAGAAGCAATTAGGTCTTTGCAATATTGGAGTTTCTCTCCTTTTATCTGTTGTGGGTCAAAAGAGACAGGAGGTAAATTCATTGGACTTTCTGTGACTATCTCAAAGAATGAGAGTTTATGAGTTCTGATAGGGGTGGATCTAAGATTGAGAAGGGCCAACAGAAATGCTTTTGACTTAGGTATTTGGAAGGCCTCTACAAATTTTGCCATTGAATCTTAATAATGCTCTTAGTGCATTCAGCTAAACCAGAGGATTGAGGGTGATACATACAGTGAAAGTGTAAAACAAGCCAAACAGCGCAGACTTGTTAAAGTATCTGACTTGTAAAATGGGTTCCACAATCACTATGAAGTTTGAGAGGAGTTTTCCAAAAAAGGATAGTCTTTCCCAAAAGGACTTGAGCCACAGAAGAGGCAGTAGCCTGCTTGCAAAGGAAAGCTTCAGTATAGTTTGAAAACATACAGACCATGACTAAAACATGTTTACATCTATGAGATTGAATAAGTTATATAAAATCCACTTGCCAGACTATGAATGATCCATCAGTCAGTTTAAAATGTCCAGGAGCAGTACAAACAGGCTTCCCTGGGTTGTACTTTGGACAAATGGGACAAGTAAGGTAAGTACTTTTTGTTGTTAACGTTTTCCCACCAATATTGATTCAGGAAGTGTATTATTTTGTCAGTAGACCAATGGTTTAATGCATGTACTATGATGAGGAGTGGGAATTTTAGAATCTCTAGTAGGACTGGGTTGTTATTTGGACCTAACCACAGTTTTTTCTTTTTATCAAACCAGCTGTTGTTTAATTTCCAGTCTTATTTTTCTTTTCGTGAAGCCAAATGTTGGGCTTCTCTAGCCAGCTTTTCTAAATTATCATTTGGAGAAATATCCCTTTGAACTATGACAGACATTTAGCTGCTGTTGGTTCTTTAAGGGAAACATTCCTTGTGGAAATGTCAGCAAGGTGATTTCCCCTTGCTTCCAGAGAATCAAGTTTAGAGTGCCCCAGAATCTTAATAATAGCTAAAGCATCAAGTAAAAGTATTGTATCCAATAATTCCTAAACATAGGGTTCATTTTTAACTTTATTTCTGCTGGAAGTAAGGAAGCCACATTGCTTCCACAGCATTCCAAAATAATGAACTGCTCTGAAAGCATATATACTATCAGTGTAAATATTGACAGTTTTGTCCTTTGAAAAAGTACAAGCTCATGTAAGAACATATAATTCTGCCTGTCGGGCTGAAGCAGCCGTAGGTAAAGATGCTGCCTCAGCAACATGGAAAGAAGTTGGAATAGCATACCTGGCACAATATTTGCCATCGCCACCTTTTAAATAGGAACCATCAATGAACCATGATAAATTAGCATTGCTCAAAGGAGTTTCCTCTAGATTTTCATGAGGAGTCAGGAGGTGATCTGTCAGCATTAAGCAGTTGTGAGGGACTTCATAGGTGACAGGAAGGAGAAGAGTAGCAGGGTTAAGGTTATTAGTATAAAAAAGTTACGTGAGGAGCAGTTAACAGAAGGACTTCACAGCAGGTGAGGCAGCTGACTGAGAAAAGTTAAATGAGAGACTTGTGATGAGAATTCAGGAGAGCTTCTATGGCATGAGGTACAAAAATGATTAAAAGTGATCCTACACTGATTTTCTCAGTGGTCTTAACCAAAAGGGCAATAGTAGCTATGGCTCTAAGACAAGGTGGGTGTCCCCATGTCACAGGGTCCAATTGCTGACTGTAATACCTTATGGGTCAATGGTGGTCTCTGTGTGATACCCTAAGGGCATCTCCTTCCTTTTTATATACAAAAAGGAAAAAAGGAATCCGATAATTGGGAAGGCCACGGACAGGGGTGTTCGTGAAACACTCTCTGAAGGCCTTAAAATGTACGTTGTCTGGTTCTTCCCATAGAACTGGATTCGGTTGTTATTCAGTAAAACGTACAGAGATTTGGTCATAAGAGAAAAATTTGGAAACCAATTTTGGCAGTAGCCAACTAGCCCAAGAAAACCTTGCAGTTGGTGTTTAGTTTTGGACTTGGGAAAGTTAGGACACCATGAATCCTATCTGGATCTAGGTGTAGCCCTTGTTCTGAAAACAGATTCCCTAAATATTGAACCTGCATTTGGGCAAACTGCAATTTTTCTTTCACAAACTTATGTCCCTTTAAGGCTAAAAGCTTTAGAAAGTGGATGCTATCTTCCTGTGAGGAGGCTTGATAAGAAGAGCAAAGAAGCAAATCACCCACATACTGCAACAAAGTAGAAACCCTAGAGAAATTTATATCATCCAGATCAGTGGTCAGGTTGTGAGAAACAATAAGGATTCTCAGTAAAACCTGAGGCATTACTGTCCAGGTGAATTGTTTTTCTTCCCAAGTTAAGGCAAAAAGCTATTGGCTAGCTTTATCAACTGGATTACTAAAGAATGCACTACATAATACCATAAAGAATTTACTTCTGGTGGGAAAGGATGTTAATAATGTGTGAGAATTAGCAAAAACAGTGTCGAGGAATAACAATGTTATTTATTGCTCCAAGGTCCTGGATAAACCTCTGCCCTCAGCCCTTAAGTTTTCTCACTAGCAAAATAGGAGTATTACAGGGACTAGTACAAGGGATAATGAAGTCTTGAGCTTTGTAACCTTCTACTGTGAGCTTTATGCCTTGAAGGGCTTCTTTACTGATAGGATATTGATTAATTCTAGAAAGAGGTTTTAAGGGATATTCGACTCTTGATAAGAGGTGTGCTGTGAATTTTGCCAGTATCAGTTAAAGATTTTGCCCATAAGGAGGACAGTAACTTTTTCAATAGGGACAATTGATCAGTGTTTCCAGAATCAGCTCAAGTAACATCAGAGATGGAACAGATAGAAGATGTCAAGATTCATTTAATTCACTTGGTTGGCTGCTTTGATAACTACTGTCAAATTCTAGAATTATTTCTCCCTTTTGAAAGAAAGAAATTCCAGCGTATACTTTTCTAAGAAATCTTGACCTAATAAGTGGATACAGGTAGAGGAACTAAGTAGAAAACATATGTATCTCTCAAAGGGCCTAAACAAAAGGAGATAGGTCTAGAGAAAAGATCCTCTTAAGGTTCATTATTTATCCCCACTATTTAAACTGTTTCTGTACTCTGAGGCAGGGGCTTCTTTATAGTAATGGAGTTGAACACCAAAAGTGTGGCTCCACTGTCAATCAGGCATGGGAGAGATTCATCCTCAATCTGGTGAAATGTTTTCTCAAGCCAATTGAAAGGGAGGATTGGGAAGATCCCCTGTAGTTCCTCAGGGCCCTGCCATTGTGAGTTAGGAACACATCGGAAAGGCTGGTTAGAGGTCTAAAGACACCTAAAGCACTTAATTTGTAACAATCTCTTTTGCAATATCCTGGCTTTTTGCATAATAGTAGAAACCAGGATTGTTTTGGTTTTGTTTAGGGGCCTTTGATTGCTGAAGTTGAAGATTAAGAATTTTAGTGGTCTTCATTTTAGGGGACTCATCTTGAGTGAGAGAAAGCTGGTTTGCCAGATTAGCTCAATTTGGAGTGGAAATTGTTCCCCATTCCATCCTGGTCCTTTTTGCTAGAAGGAAAATGACCTTCAGCCTATCAATAAACAGAGTTAAAGATATTCAGTTGGAATCAACATCTGAAGGAAGAATAAAGTGTTCTTTAAAAACAATCTGAAGTTAATTGTAATAGTCATGAACAGGTTCATCAGATTTTTGAGTGCAAACCTGAATTTTTTCCAGTCAGCAGGCTCTGGAAAAGCCCTAGGAAATGAATCACCTAGTGATTGTCCTAGCCTGATCATATAAAAACTTAGTGGGTTGGTCTCCCAGTTGTAATTCTAGAGACCCTTCAAGATTTTCCTAATTAGTGGTTTTCATCCAATGCTGAGCCTGATCTTCACCAACAAGTGTATGAACTAGCTGATATGTCAGATAAACTAGGTTAAAAATTTGAATGACTATATTAAATTCCTCAGCAAATTTGTGAGGATCATCAGTTACTTTGGAAACATCTTTGACTATGGTTCACAATTCACCTTTATTTTAAGCTTTGGATAACATTTGGAAGCCTCCAAAATCCCAATTATAATAGGCTTCCCATTTATTTCTGGAAATTTTAGGGCTATTGTAGTCCAGTTAGATTTCTTTTTTAAATTAGTTGGGGGGCTTCCCTGGTGGCGCAGTGGTTGAGAATCTGCCTGCCAATACAGGGGACACGGGTTTGAGTCCTGGTCTGGGAAGATCCCACATGCCGCAGAGCAACTAGGCCCGTGAGCCACAACTACTGAGCCTGCGCGTCTGGAGCCTGTGCTCTGCAACAAGAGAGGCCGCGATAGTGAGAGGCCCGTCCACTGTGATGAAGAGTGGCCCCCGCTTGCCACAACTAGAGAAAGCCCTCGCACAGAAACGAAGACTCAACACACCCAAAAATAAATAAATAAATAAATTTAAAATTAGTTGGGGATTTAAAAATTAGCCCATAATGGCCACTGATATTTTAAATTGCCCTTTGATCAGGTCAGTCCATATAGTTAGAAACGTGCATGAAGTAGAACTGCAGTTTTTAAACATAAAATTGACCAGAGTTCTTATGTGTGGGGGGAAGTGCCTTCAAAATATTTAGATAACTAGGATCCCATTGCTCAGAGGTTTTACTTTAGAATAAAAGAATAATTTTCAAACAACTTACAGCTCAAACAGCTTAAACAGTTCAAACATCTCAAACAGCTTGCTGCTCAGACAGCCTGCAGGTCTAATACCAGCCAGTACTAAGGAAACAGCTTGGTCTGGGAGGAGATAGGGTGAAGGCTTCTCAGCCAGTTTCTATGGTACAGCCCTTATTCCAAAAGAATGGGCCAGTGGCTGAAAAGCAGCACCTTTTCAGTGAAAAAAGCCCTGTTCCCAAAGAAATGGTCCAAAGGATCCTCAGCCATTTTCAGCTAACACAGTCAGATCTCAAAATCAGACCAAAGTGCCAAATGAGTACTAACACACAGGACAAAGTTGGAAAGAAAAAAATCTTTAGGCAGATCCTGAATAAAGCCTGGAGAGCTTCAAATGCAAAGAGGGTGTAAGCTAGAATCCAGGAGCAGGACTTATCTTTTTTCAGTGAGAAAAGCAGTAAGGTTAATGGGTTCAACTGTGGGTACTGCACCTATTTGTTCACCAGCCCTGGGGCCTTTGGGGGTCTTTTCTGGTCCTTTTATGGGCCACCAAAATGTTGACCTAATACAAATAGACTGCAAATTATTTCTCCAGCAAAAGAAAACAACAACAACAACAACACACACACAAATGAGTTTATTCAGGATCAGCAGAGAATGTCAATTTGGGTTCAGCCACATGCAAGTCTTTGCAAGGCAAGAGAAGGAGAACATTTTTACAGAGGAGGAAAGGGAGTTGGGAGGACTATAGTATGAAAGAGTCTATGGTTTTTCATTGTCTGAGGCCTTGTCAGGAAAGAGGAGTCTTTCTACTTCCTGCTGGTCTCTGCTAATATTTCAGGTAGTGAGAGCTCTGCCTGTGGTCTCCCAATTCTATTTAACTGAAGTTTCTGTTTATTAATTTTTACAAAAGTATCTATATGCTATTTTTATATCTATTTGCATATAGTATCTATATGCTATATGTCACCTTGTTTAAATTTTTAAATTAAATTACTCTCTACCGGTCCCAAATAAAAGATCTTTTACTATGCTACTATGTAGCATCACTGCTTGTCATTTTCCCTGATTATTTACCATTAATGATTCTTTCTTTTGGGTCTTCAGACTCTGTTTATTACTAGTGTCCCATTCAATTTGTACACTTTCTGAGGGTATGGAGATCTTAAGTAGAATCAACTAACATCTTAGGAGTGACAAGCCTTCCAGCTAGATAGCTAGACTCTACTGAGATGTGCCATGCTGCAGACACCTGGAATGAGATGGGGGAAATAAAACTATGTATAATATCACCATCTTGCCTAAGGCCTGGTGTTTAAAGAGCAAAACATGTTTAAGAAAAATAGATAAGACTTATTATCAGAATAAGAGGGATGTTTTATTTCTGTCTTTAGTTAAGTGTATGTCAGGTTTAAAAAAAAAAATGAGGAGAAAAAAAATCAAACACAAAAACAAAACAAAAAACCAAGCTGGAGGACAAAGAAGCAATTGAGACAAGAAGAGTTAGGTCCAATTAAATTACGTAACCTGACATCTAACTTTGTGTGTCAGCTGAGCACTTGAGGGGACCAAATTCACTCAGATGTTGCCTCCTGCTCAGACAAAACACATTGGCAAAAAGCAATTCCAGTGAAGTTAGAGTTTAAGAAGATTTGAATAGCTGAAGATAGTTTGCAGCCATAAAAAATGTTTTCTACTGGTTTCCTGAAAAAGGAATTTCTAAATTAAAATATGCACCTCAGGCTTATACATTATAGTCTTCAAAGTTTTAAAATAAAACTTTTCTGAAGACTTATTAACATGTACAAATTTGTCATACATTCTGCCCCAAGAAATTAACTGTAGGATCCTCCACACTTCATCTTATTTAAATATAATCATTTAGGATACTAATTTTTAAAGGTCTTATTTTTGATGCCAAATGCATGTAAAATAAACATGCTTTTTAGGAAATACAACATTTGAAAAAAATCACATTATTTCTAAAAGTAAACCAAAGTTTACTTTCAGGAGAGAGATTCTCTCTCCTGAAAGAATCTTATCTCTTTCAGATACAATGTTCAAACAGCCAAAAATCACACTAAGGGTTTGCTTTTCGGGGTTGCCAAATTAGATTAGTTTAATTCCCAGCCTCATTGGATTTACTACATGAAAGTGAAGTCTCTTATCAGTAAAGATGAAACTTGAACATTGTACAGGTGTCATAAGAAAAGATTCATGAGAATCAAATCCAGGAACCCCACTGATCATATTTTGTCAGCCAAAGCAATTCTGCAAGTTCATCCTTTTAGCCATTTGATAAAACTATTTCTACATTGCTTTAGAATGCTGAACTCATCACACCTGAGGCAGCTAACTTGCAAGGAGAATCCAAATATCTTAATTTTACCTCCCCCTAATGTCTCACTTTTTATAAAACTATAATAAGAGCAAGACCAGAACTTACCCTTGGGGACTAATTACAAAGTCAAACCCACTAAAAGACAGCTTATTCACAAAAAGAATAATTGGAAGATTTCCTTATCTCTATTCATATGTATGTTTGTGTGTGTGTTTGCTAAAATCATACCAAGAAACGTATATATGAAATTTGTGAATTCCCAGTAAGCTTAATCAGAAAGAAAACTGATTTTAGATTAGACTAAATATTGATTTTAATGTTGCAGCAGACAGCCCATTATTGATGAATAAAATGTGCACACTTCTCTGAAATGTTGCCCTTGGGCAATACAAGCCATGCTGTCTAGAGTCTTTTGGGAGTTACAATCCTTCACCCCTCAGGCTTTAGCCAATGACATATTGTGGATTGGGTAGGAAGTTCTGGCCCCTTGCCATATTGGTGAATATTTTAGCATTCCAGTATTCTTGGGAGCATTAGGATATCTGCTCCAAGGTAAAGTACAAGTTATTAAACTTCTTACCACTAAAAAGTAAGTACCAACATATCAACTTCTGCAGTTTGGAGACAGTATATTCTATGTTTGGAAATACTCTCATATCATTTTATTAAGTGACATGAATGGCTGTAGATTTTGAGTGGAATCCAATGAAAGTACAAGCAAAATGTCACTTTGGCCACAGGATTTATCAGATACCATAGTAACAGAGGTATCCGTGGTAGGAAAACTTTTCATAAAGTGTCTCTGGCAAGCCACAAAAATAGCTTTAGTGCAAAGCTATAGGATTCTGTTAACACTCGCAACAGAAAACCATACAATATTCAAAAATAGCTCCTGTCATGTTAATGAGCCTTGATAGACCTGAGCCTCTGGCCATGGGTTGCAAATGACCTTGCAAGTCAAGTTTCCCATTCCATTGCCTTATCCTTTCAGATTCACTACATCATTGAGTTGTTGAGTAGGCATGGCAGCATCCTTCATAAGATGAAAGACACACATTTGGTAATGGGCATATATAGGCTGTCTAAACAGGTAGTCCAAATACTCTTGTGAATCATCACTGTTGTACCAACACTGTTGCCATACTATGGCCTCATGGAACATTCCTTATAAAATCTGAGGGTGGAATAAACAAGGTTTATTGTAGACTTGGTTTGTAGATGAATTAACTTGGTAGGTTGTTGTGGACTGAAAAGGGTCTGCTACTATGCTACTGACAAACTTAAATATGGTCTTAAGAGCCACTGGGAATAGATTATTCTCTAGTGGTTGGAGCTTTTGGCACTATTCCTGGTCATTCACTTGATGTGGACAGAGAGTGTCCTGAGTTTAGGAGGCACACAGATTCATGTGAATTTACAAATGGCTTCACTGGTCCGTCAAGAACCTGGAAGAAGCTATACTTACAATTGTGGACCAGATGTTTGGGAAATAATGATATAGACAGACCTGTGGAACAATGTACAGATTGTAGGTGTTTTTGTGTTGCACATTAACATGTGCCAGAAACCATCTACCGTAGAAAAAAGAAAAGGCACAAAAACAAGTAGACAGAATGATTTGGCCAGAGATTATGAGTCTCTTTTCTCAGTCACCTCACAGACTGTGCAGTGGGGTACACAGGTGGCAGAAGTCAAATCTATGCTAATACCCATCAGTGTGTGATCAGCCATTAATGCTTTTGAATATCTGACCTGTCAGCAAAAATGAAACTGAGCCCCCAATCATCTCTACGCTCACAGAGATGTACAAGACACTTGTCAGCAAGTTGATTACATCAGAACTGTTCTAAATTATATTTGAAACTGCATTTGTATATCGTATAGAAGTATAGCTTCTTCCCCTTTCTTGTCCTTCTTACCTCATTCCATTATCAATTTTTGCTAAGAACATTCCTTTAAAAAATCAAATATTTATAAGTTCCCATCTCAGAATCTGCTTCCAGAGCATCTGACCTAACACAAATGAACTTACCAAAGATTGTGATTACAATCCGCTAGTTCAATGCACAGACAGATGTTCTAATTGTTTGTTTGGTTGATTAACTGAAATCTCCACTCAACTGCGGCTTCCTATAAATGAAATTGAAAGACAGAAATTACTTGCTGAGAGGAGAATAAAGAATCTAAAGACTTAGGAAATAGTCATGTGACCTCACCCCTTAATATATCTCTTAAACAGGTGCAGAAGGTACCATTTTAACCTTAGAGTTGATAAATTTATTGGAGAGAGGAGTGACAGCATCTTTGTAATATGCCACTGTGGTTGTTCTCTGTAGGTAAAATATGTTGCAGTTGAAACAAAGATTCTTATTTCAGCAAAGATAAGGGATTTTTGAGCTGTTGAGGCCAGGTGACAGCAGTTAGCCTTCAGAGGCAAGGTAAGCATGGCGTCCATATTCAGGTTGACCACTGCTGAGATATTTGTGGTGGATAATAGATCACTAGTTTCCTAGTTTGTAAATGTGCAAGCAACCCACAAAGTAACACTGGGTCTGTTGATTAAGGAAAGCAACTCTGGCACAGATTTGAGTTGCCTTAAAAAAGACAATGATCTTCCATTCTCCAGACCCAACTCAATTCTCAGACCCAGAGTCAATTGAAAAGGGGAGAAGTGGGAATATTTGAAACAATATCCTTCAACAGTGTTAAAAGTGAGTATCTTATTAACAGATGATATGCAGTCAGGATATTCCTGAGAGAAACAATCCATTGGAGAAAGAAAATATCTAGATCCTATGGAGATTACTGTACAAAAACCATGAGTTAAAAGCTCATCACCTGGGACACAAAACACCATAGTAGTTGAAAAAGGAAGGAACAGCATGTCATAGTAAGAACGTCCCTTCCTATCAAGGGGAAGGTTGAGAATATTTTCAGTGAACCCGCTTCTGCAATGGCTCACCCGCTTTGACAAAGTGACATGTCTCCTTGCAGCAGAGGATCACCCTATCCACCAGCCAACTGTCTCTAGAGATATAGGCAGGGAAGAATGTGTAGACCCTCCAAATTCCCCCACCCCTGTTCCTTTGGCAGCCCCCGTGGCTTGTAGGGAGGGAGTGGGGGAAATTTTCACTGATGCCTGGTATACAGATGGGTCTAGTCAGGGCAACCCATCCACATGAACTGCAGTCCTTATTCGGCTCAACACTGCCACCATCTGGATGAAAACAGGAAGAAACCCCAGCAGCCAGTGAGCTAAACCCAGAGCAGTTTGGTTGGTGATAACTCATGAGACCTGGCCATTACCCCTTGGCACTGACAGTTGGGCAGCTCTAATGTGATTAAACCTATGGCTTGGATGATGGGAAACCGAGGGGTGTATGATTATGAATAAGCCCTTGTAGGGTCGGGATATGTGGAAAGACGTTTTGGTTTTCTTTTAAGAGCCTGAGGCAGTCCTCGCTACCTTCCACATCCTGGCTCTTAAGGAACTGACAACCCCCTCCCCCAGAAAAACAGGAAGCTGATGCCATAACGTGAGTATGAGCCCTAGCAACTGACCCTTCAGGAGATACAGAAGATTGGGGCATAGGAAGAGCAGCCACTATAGCCCCCAGGTGGGATGATGTATTGCCAAGGATGTAAGATTGCTCTTGAAATACAGTGATTCTGTTAATGCAGTGAATCATGTCCTGTGTGTTTCTAAACAATGTCCAAGACAAATACCAAAGGAACCTGAGGGCATCCACCAGAGCTCCCAATCAGTGAGGGATTGGCAAATTGATTATATTGGTCCTCTCCCTCCAATAGGAGTTGTAAATATGCCTTGTTTTGTGTGGACACCATGTCTGGCTTAATCCAGGCTTTTCCCTGTCGGCAAGTAAACCATGCTGCCACCATTATGGGATTAGAGAAGCTGAATACCATGTATAAATACACTCATCAAATAGAGAGTAACTGGGGGGGAGGGTCACATTTCAAAGATCATGATGTGCCAGACTAGGCAAAAGACCATGACATTGAATGGAGGCTTCCTTTTCCCTATAATCTCAAGCAGCAGGGTTGCCAGAAAGGAATAATGGAATATTAAAGCAATAGATTAAATCACTAACAGGTAAAATCACCTTGATCAGGTAAACTAAAGTACTATCCCAGGCTTTAATACATTTGAGTGATCAACCAGTAGGGTCTCACGCCCCATATGCCATACTGGGGAGCTCTGCCAAAATACCCAGCACCATAAAGTTATGGACCTTGTGAGACATCCATTGCCTCAACTCTCACCATGAATCATCATGCTATGCTGCTTGCTGAGAACACCAAGCTCCAGAATGCCTGGGAAAGGCGTTATCTGCTGGAATTTGCAATGACACGTCTCACTGGGATGGGTGAGTTACTTTGAACCCCTGGCTGAGGGAGAGCTACTCAGTCTCCACTGGGATCCCATTGCCCTTCTGCAAGCTGAACCTGTTGAAACTCACTATATCTTGAATGGAATGTCCACCTCCTCACACCTGACCGCGCTGCCTCCCCGGCCAACATGTATGGTATGCACAACTAGGTCAACTCCCTAAAGCTGCCAACCTTCTTCTCCTAAAGGTCAGGTGGGCACATTCTCTTTTCCATTGGTATGATCATTTGGCTGCCATCTTTGTTCCCTCCATTGGTTGGAGGATATTATAGCACACATAGAAGCCCTTATTAAATTCACCCAGTAAGCCTCAAATGATAGCCACCAAAGCCTGTCTTTACTGAATACTAAGATGTCTCTAATGAGAACAGCTGTACTTTAAAATACTGTCCCTTGGACAGTATTACTGCCTCGCAAGGAAGCACCTGCTAATGTACCATCATTATTAAATCACATGAGAACACAAGTGAATACCCTGAGGGGATCTGACCCCCAGCCTAGGGGACTTAATAAAGCAGTGGTTCAAAGCATGGGGCTCTTGGTGGAAAAAAATTTTTCCTGTTTTGGGAATCATTATTGTAATCCATGTTTTCTCTTGCAGGTGCCTATATTGTTGGTGTGATATCTGCCTCCAATGATAACCAGATAGCTACCAAACAAGCCACCTCCACGCTAATGAAACAACCTGTTGACCACTCTGGGAACTTTGTGCAAGAAAGGGGCATGAAAGATTGTAAGAACTGGTTATGAGGGGCGAAATGTTGGAGGAGGTTATATCTACCAATCTTATTCACTCTATAACATTTCCCACTGCTTATATAATGTAGAAATAATTGTTACAGGAGGTCATTGAGGGGTCATTAAGGTTGACCCTTAAGCTGGACTGGGCAATCGGAGGCTCTTCACCCCTTCCCCTGTCCTTGGAATGTACACTGCCCACTCTTCCTGCAATGGGATCAATTTTCAAGGATGCAGTCTTAAGAGACCAACGTGTTGTTGAGACCATCTGGATGGTATAGGTGACTGAGTCCCATTAAAGACTCTATATAAACTTACGATTCTGGTGGGCAAGTGTAAAGATCTATTCGTCTTGCAGCCACCCAAGACAAGCCTCATATGTAAGTTCCCTTGCTTATTAAACCTGCCACCTACCAATCTGGAGTGGTCATTCTCTTTCTCTGGCCTCACCTTGCCTTCCGTGTACATGAGCCAGTTTCAGCTTTTACCAGGGAAGCTCCTGGGGTTTTGAACCAGCAGTAATGCACATCTAGGATATATGGAAGCAGTGTGTGTGTGTGTGCTCCTTAAAATTCTATAGTGGTTTGGCATTTTTCATATATAAGCTCTTGATACTAACTATTCTCTTTAGATTTTCTGTACTGGAATATTCTACTTAAACAAGTTAGAAAGACATAGAGGAGGACCCTATTATTTTAAAGCAAGGCCATATTCTGTACTGAAAGTAGATATTCTATTTTTGAGAAACTGCTCTTTGCTTGCTACTGAGCCATAGAAAGGACTGAATGATTGACAAAGAACATCAGGTAACCATTTGAACTGAGTTTCCCATCATGAACCTGGTGTCATCCATCAGGCTATAAAATAGTGCATCATTAGCAGCATTTCATTACCAAGTTGAAGTGATATATGGGGGGCAAAGCCAGTAATCTGAAAGCAAAATAAAGTTACATGAACTTGTAGCTCACATTTCTCATGCACTTACTCCTGCCAGGATGTCCCTACTACCAAAGCTCACACATTGATCTTCTTTGGCATTTTTCCGTAATCATTTAACTGAGTTAAATGATTTTTTGGATATGGTTAAAAGTACAAGACAGTTCTGCATTATTTGGTGACAAAGCTAGAAGTGAATTTTTGGACACTATAGCTACACTAGTAGTAATTCCACTTGCAGAGCAGTAGACAGTGGGGGAGAATAATTTGGTTTTTTATTGGATAAAACTTGCCTGTTCTCTTTGTTTGACAAAAAAAAAAAAAGATAATCTCAGATAAAGATTTATGGAATGTCATGGGGGAAGGTTAATGGTTTTGCCGATATTTAGGAATTTTTAACACAAGTTATTATAGGATTAGTTAAAAAGACATTTTTAGAAAAAAATGGCATAGTAAGTCAAATTTAAAAATAAGTGTGATTGAATGTAAATGTCTGTCCAAAGCTTTCTATTGCACATGAGACTTTCAAAAATCAGATCAGTAAGATAATCTATCCTGTGAAAGTCAGTCTTTTCCCCTATCTTTAATGCTTTTGAAATGGATGTGCAAACTGGACGACCTTGCTATCATGCGGTCATCAATAAAAATTTTTTAGCAATAACGATCTGGCTACCAGTCCTGTTGAGTGCTCAATATTGCCAACAGCCAAAGCAAAACTAGCCACTATCATAGTACCAATAGCTAATGGAGGCCAGCTGATTCCATTGCATCTTTGTCCTTCATGGGTGATAAAACAGACACATTGAATTGTGTTGTAATTTGATTTTGCCTTCCTGCTGACTACACATTTGTCTATAACGTCATTCATTAACCTACCAAAATGTCATATAACTACACATTTTATGCATTATTACTAGCTATTATTATTAGCTATTATTACTTCTAAAATATGTATTTAGTTGTGGAGAATTATGGAAATAGGTAATTTCCTTGATATATGCTGATCTTAGCATATACTAGATCATCTACATGAAGCTGGGTTTATGAAATAGGAAGAAATTTTTAAAATCCTTGTAAGTTTGAGGTCAAGTCCTATATGATAAGGCACATGTTCTGAACCAGGAAGTAATATATGTCCCTGTTTCTCTGACAGGCAGAAGATATGGAGAGTCCCCCCGAATATTATATTTAATAAAAGACATTTTTTACATCACGTTTGCTTCATTATAATCTGTACTGAATTGAAAATCACTGGTTTCCTCAAAAGAAATAATTCCACCAAAAGAATAGCAAAACATTTTATTGAATAAAAAGTTCAGAGTGACATTTCAGCATCTTATGCCACTGAAAAAAAAATCAGCTAATTATCTATCTATCTATCTATCTATCTATCTATCTATCTATCTGTCTGTCTATCTTAGCCTGTTCAGACTGATATAACAAAAACTGCAGACTGAGTGGTTTATAAAAAACAGAGATGTATTTCCCACTCTTCTGAAGGTTGGAAAGTCTAAGAACAAGACACCGCATGCTTGCATTCTGGTGAGGATCCTCTTCTTGGTTCATAGCTGGCACCTTCTCATTGTATCCTCAAATGATGGAAGGGACTAGAAAGCTTTCTGGGGTCTCTTTTAGAAGGGGCTAATTCCATTCATGAGGGCTCCACCTTCATTACCTAATTACCTCCCAAAGTCTGCATCAGGCATTAGGCTTTCAACATATGAATTTTTGGGGATACAAACATTCATACCACAGCACAATTTACACATATAGATATAGACATCAAGATGATGGCAATATGTGTGAGTTATCACAGTGTGTTTGAAACCTAGAATCCCGAGGATGTTTCATGCACTGTCAAATCCACTGAGAGGCAGAAGTTAAAGGAATTGTACTACAACACCATGGAAGCAAGTAAAACTATACAAAGGTAGAAATGTGCACTACTGTGTAAGATAAGGATGCCGAGATGCTTATTAAAGGTATTATTTACTTGCCAGTGCAATGTATATATTTGTGTATTTAAACTGATTTCTCTTGATTTCCCCCTTTTCCTGTATTTCTTTTGGACACAATGTAAACATGTTTTCATTTTTTCAGGATTGGTTAACTCCTGAGAACTCTTGTTCTCATGGATTTCTTGTCATGGCTGCAGTCCTGTTTAGGTGAGTTAGGTGAGTTATGTTGTGCAAGCTAAGGGGTGGACAGTATTGGATAACTGTCAGTGTAATTGGTTGACCAACAGTTATATACACTTTTCCTCTGTTTGGGCAAAGTTTAACTTATGAGGTTCTGTGACTCTCAGAAGTAGAAACAAGGATGGTACTTTTCTAGTATTTAGCTCTGGCTGAGGCATATAATGTAAAATACTTCAGTTAGTACTTCTTCATAGAACTTCTATTTGGAAACTAGGGTCATAAAGAAACAAGTGTCCCATTAATTTTGTTCTGAAAAACATAGCAGCAGTGTTATCATATTCAGTGCCCACTCTGAAGAACATCAGTGTTCAGAATAACATTAAAGAGTCTTCACTGTAATAGTCTTGTGATGAAATTTAGGCAACACTCCTGGCTGTGTAGCTGCCAAACTTGATTCTTTTGGATTTGCTTGGAAATTTGCAAGTGACTTAATTGCCATTTAATAAATGTCTTCCCTAATAAAACTAGCTAGTGTGGGTTTATTATCTTTAGTTCAGAAACTATTATCTTTAGTTCAGTCTCTTATACCCCATCAAATACTTTCTACAACACCTGAGATTCCCTTATTGTGTTGTAATATCCTATCTCTATCGCTGTCTCCCCAGCTAAAATATAGATTTCACAAGAGCAGGGACTAAATCTAACCTCTTTTTCAAAACTTTAATCTTGCCACATAATACAGAGACTGGCACAAATTAAACTTTGACAAATATTTATTAAGTAAATTAGATTAATTGCAAAGTTGCAAACACATATATATAATAAATGTTCACATTTTTTATTTCTATTTGCTCCATCATAATGTCAGAATATGTTTTCTAATGGATAATTACCTTATCTAATATATAATAGGAAATTAAATAAAAACATTTCTGGTGGAATGCAATGTAAATATTTCTATAAATGTTGCATTCAGCACAATTTGCTCTAAAAAGAGGAGGGTTTATGGGGAAAATTTGGTTGAGGGTAAGACCACTAAAGAATAGATGCTAATTTGTAACCAGGGCACTAAGTAAAACAAAACAAGCCTAATAAAATTAGTAGAAAAAAACATTTTAACATGTTAATTTCCTAATAAATAAATAAACACTGTGATACATAAAGGACTTTACCTTTAAAGAACAGGTGAAACTACTTGAGCTTAGTGAATTATGAGGAAAAAAAGCACAAAATTCACAAAGATTTGTGTAGATTTATGCAGTAAGCACTTCTAAGACAAAGCTCAAGGCCAGTGTGGCCACAATATAAGAAATACAAGATAAATGAATATACAAATGACTGTATTTTGCTGCTGTTTGTTTAATTTGGTTGTTTAATGTATTCTGCATCCACCTAATATCACTCAATGGTGCAAAACATTAGTGGATTGGGAAAAATAACCTATTAATCAATGCAAATTTTTCTTTATACTGATGTCTTTTTTATATTTACCAGTCACATTCAAGTCTCTTAACAGTTTTCAACTACCCCTTAATATTATTAAAATAATGTGTAAATTATATGATGAATGAAATTAATACCTTGAAAGTCTTAAAATATCCTATGATGGGTAAAATTTTAAATTATTAAAATTATTTTCATTTATGGAGTTCCTACTGTGCTCCAGGTATTTTGCTAGACACCTTTTCTATATTATTGGTAATCCCCAAAACAAGCATGTGTATTTACTATTACTGACAGAAGCCATTCTCAGACTGGAGGCTATGCCTCATTCTGCAAACTACATGCTATTCTCATGCATTAGAAATGAAAAGACATACTGGGAAAGTCACTTCAGAATTGTATTTCATACTCCTAACTAGGGCATTCTTATATACCCTTCAATATGAGGCAGCAATATTTAAGGATCTGTTTCTTTGGAGACAATAAAGAAATATACCCAAATCTAAATATCAGTCAGCTAAAGTAAAGGCAGAACAGGGTATCTATAAACGCAAAGCAATTACCACCTCCCACACCCATACATATTGAGATACCATTTTGTTCAGTTTGTGCAGAATTTGAATTTATACATTCTGCAGTAATATCTCCTGGAACTTAAATATCTACCTGTGGATGATCTTATAGCTACTTTCATTTCCCTGTTATATGATCTGAAATATAAAATCCTATATTTCCTGCAACATAAAATGTAATATTTTCTGAAAATATAAAATGTTATATTTTCTGAAACATTAAAAATGCATGTCTTCTGCTTTCCATTTATGGACTCAGACTTTTTAAAATCCATACTCCAAACATACCATTTCATTAATACTATGAAGTCTTCAGCAGAAAAGTAAAATTAGTTTTTATTTTTTTTCTCCATAAAATTGTACCTAGTGATAGAACCAAGGCAGTAAAGAACAAACTGTACATAAGGGTTGTGGAAAACCAGAAAAGAATTTCCCATACAATGTAAGGTTAATGAAGGGCCCTTGTGAGCATCAAAACCCATGGGCTTTGCAATAGGAAAGACTTTAGTTTCAATACCCTTCTACCTTTTATTTGTTGCAAGATCAGAGTAATATGTTTAGTTTCTGAAAATTTCGTTGTACACATCTGTTGAAGCTAGTAATTAATCATTTAATTATTTTGATTTTCCCTTATGTTGGATGTTCCCAATATTATAACACACACATGCACACACACTTAAATAATTTTCTTCCCCCTCTCTCTTATTCATCCCCTTGTTATTACATATTCCACTGGCTTGTACTACATGCCAATACCTTCCTATAAATTAAACAATATTCCTTTGCTATTTATCCAACAAGTATATAATTTATTCTTTAAGAATATCAGACTCTGTGAGAATTTTTGATCAAAATGGATAATTTGCATTAAACAAAGCACTTTTAAATTCCAGATAGGCAGAAACTCAATACAGGCATACCTTGTTTTATTATGCTTCACTTTATTGCACTTAACAGGCACTGTAATTTACAAATTGAAGGCTTGTGGAAACCTTGTATTGTCACATGATGGTTAGCATTTTTTAGCAATTAAGAGTTTTTTCATTAAGGTGTGTACAATTTTTTAGACATAATGCTATTGCACACAATAGACTACATTATGGTATAAACATAACTTTTATTTGCACTGGGAAACCAGAAAATTTGTGTGACTTGCTTTACTGCAATAGTCACTTTATTTGAGTGGTCTGGAAATAAACCTGCAATATTTCCAAGGTATGCCTGTAAAAGCAAACTTAAGATTTGTGGGGCTATGTAAGCTATATTAACACAAACCTTCATGTGCTTTTTCTATGAAAAGAAATAGCTTTTTACCCTGGCTGCATATTAGAATCTCTTAAAAAATATTAAAAATATTGTAGTCTGGCCACATTATCAGAAATTTTAATCTAATTGGCTGGAATGGAGCCTAATAACTCCTATATTTTAAAGCTTAACATTTAATTCAAATAAAAATCAGGTTTGAGAATTACTAAGGCCATTAACAAGGTATTAATATGGTTTTTAATTACTGAAATATTGTTGATATTCAGGCATGTTTGTTGAATTCTATTAGCCAAATTTCTAACGTGGCTCTTAAGACTTCTTTGTGCACATCCTGTAGATTCTCCTCCCTTAAGTGATGGCAGAACTTGTGAATATTATGGGATTTTCACTCTCTTGAATAGCTTACCTCATCTGAGACTCCAATTTAGGAGACTGAATGCAGAGATTTGAAGCAAATGAGATTCTCCTTCTAGCATTAAAAAAAAAAAATTTAAAAAAGCTGCCATGTTTTGAGAGGGGCTTGTGACCAGGACCTGAAGGTAACTTCTAGGAGCTGAGAGCAACCCTGCTCAAAACTACAACAGCAACAACAACATTTCTGTCCCATATCTGCAAGGAAAACTGAATTCACCGAACAACTTGAATGAGCTTAGAAGGAAGCCTGAGGGTCAAATGAGACCACAGGTCTGACCGACAAATTGATTTCTGTCTGGTGAGACCCTGAGCAGAAGATCCAGTTATTCCCTGCCTGGACTCCTGAGATGATAAATTTATGCTGTTTAAGCTGCTAAATGTGTGGTGATTTGTTAAGGGCAGTGATAGAATGTGTATGAGTCAGCAAATACCTATTTTTGTATTTTTATGATATTCAAGTGATTTCCCTATCATCGTTTTTATTCAGACTGAGATCATTACCTTCTAATCCTTTAATTTATTTGATGTTCAACACTTAAGCTTTCAGTAGTTATTAGCCAAGAAATGGTGATGAAAGATAATTTGATGAGAGAAGTTATTATGAATAAAATTAGTGCACAGTTGTCAATTCAATTATAATGAAGACATTCAAAAGATGTAGACAATTTGTAATCTGGTGTAGGTACAAACGACTTCAAACTTTAAAGGGAAGAGAGAAAAGTACTTATTCAGAACATTAGTCATACAAGGAAAATTCTCTTCCAAGCAATCTCTACTTACACTAGAATATTGTAATAAGTAAGATGGTTACAGAGAAACAAACCCAAGCAAGCATTGGCAACAGTCATCACTGTGGGTGTAACATATGCTTAACATGTTGTATTGAAATAACCAGAAATGTTTGAGGACAGAGCTTTGAATTACTAGCTCCTTTTCAGTAAAATTTGTGAATTTGAATATGTGTGAATCTGAATATTCCATTGTACAGCAAATCGTTATATTCCATTACAAATATGATCTTGACCTTCCACTATTATTGATTAGTGCTTGTGAGGACTGGGAGTATCCACTTCAGACCTCTTCTCTAAATAATGCATGTCAGAAGAATTCACAGTTTGCCTGATTTTTCTTATGGCACTGATGCCCAGAAATTTTTTATGCTTTTTGTTATTTTTCTCCCAATGATTTAAAAAATAATATCCCTTGATGTCTTAAAGATCAGAGAGTTATAAACATTATACTTTTACTCACCATCCTTTTCCTGTTTGCTGCCCCCCTATAATTTACTCATATTATCCCTAAGTCTCAAAATAATGTGAACTAAGGCATTTTTAAAGCCCAAGATAAGTTAAAGAAATGACTTTATATTCTAGTTTTTGTCAGTAGCACTTGCCTTTCCTCCCACCCCCCCATTTTATGAGACTAAAATAAATAGTATGATAGTAAATCAGTTTTATTAATGTGCTCATATTAGAACTATCTTCTGCTTAGTAATGAGAGCATATTCATTACAAGTCTTTAAACACAACCTTTATTCTCTAAACATATCTCCACCTAAATATTTGTTTGTAAACTAAAATAATATGTATTATATGATGCTCAGTAATGTCCTTAATACAATACACATGATTTAAAGCTATAAGGCAAGTTGCTCTCTACCCTATCTTTTATTTTTGTCAATAACCAGATGCCCATGTTCTCCTCTAATTTAAGCCAGCTACTCTATTCATTAAGGCCAGCGTCTTGGCTTACCTCATAGGCTTTCTCAGCCTGATACCATTGATTCCAAATATTTCTCTTTCTTAAATTACATTAAACTACATTGAGGCTCTTCATGAAAGTATCTTATTATGACCTTGTAATCAATTAATATTCTAGGATACCTATTCTACCTTGAAAATATTCTTCAAAATTGAAGGCAATGTTCCATTATTTTCCAGTACCTAGTGTTCCTACTGAAAAATCTGCTCATTTTGATTCTTATTCCTTTATTAAATCCTGTCTTTGCTGGTGATGGCAGTGGTGGTCTAGGCACTCTTGATAATAACCTTATTGTTATATTATGATGGTGTTAATGAATTTTTAAAATCTCAACATGAAAGTTCTCAATTTCCAAGATTTCGTCAGTTTTCTCAGCTTATTTCAGTATCAAAACATGTAATTCTAATTTCTGTATGAATATTTTCATGTATACTAAATATAATAATTGAAGTTTTATTTGTTTTCATCCTCCAAAGTATTGATTACTTTTATCTGGATCACTCAATTTGAAGTTGATTCATCTTATTTACTCACTTGGGAAATGGCAGTAAACAAAAATATGCTAGCTATGAGTACAGGTTTGTTGCTTTTTGACCAGCTTTCTTTTCCTTAGGTTGATGTGAGAACAGGCAAGAAGAAAATTCTATGCTAGAAGCAAAGGAAAATGAAACTGTTGTTTTGTCCTCCTTGTCTTTTCTGTATTTCAATGTTACTAGGTTAGGTCTCTTGCTTTTAGTTGCTCCATAAGCACATGAATCTGCACCCTCATTTAATCTCCAGCTTCAGGTATGACCTCTTTCTCTGCTTTCTGTCTGCAACAATTTCAGTTTTTTTTTAAAGTTGATGTTTATTAGCTGCCACTTTGTTTTGTGAAATATTGCCATTTATTCTTAATGCATGTCATTCATTTCATTAAGTTATATTTCCTTTCTGTGAAGTCACACTAATGGTACATTGGTTTTTATATGACTCAATTTGAAAAAAAAATGGCAGCGCTATATTTTTATTCCTTATATTAAGAAAAATGTAGTCACTTAAAGAATGCATTAAATAGTAATAAAGAGAAGATGAGATTGATATAACAATTTTTGGAATGTTATTTTTTTATGCCTTCATATTGAATAGATTACACAAAATATCTAGAATTTAAACTCTTTAAAAGCATGGACCATGTCTCCATTCATCATATCTTTCTTCCTGGTGAAAGCATTGAATAGGGTTTCAATAAATATCTACCAAATGAGCAACTTTATAGATGCTTTAGTTTTAAAAGTCTCTCTCTCTCTCTTTCTTTCTCTCTCTCTAAGTCACAGGCACACAGAGAAATTAAACATTACAACAAACATAGTCAGGTCTTCTGTCTCTAAATGTATGAACAATTTTACTTGTAAGTGGAACGATTAGAGAAGAAATTCTAGTTAAAGGAAAGGGAGAAACAGAGAAGTTAGAAAAAATTTAATCCCATAATTTATATGGCTGGCACAACAGGAAAACTCCAACCTGTTTCTTAAGCACTCCATCCACAAGAAATGAAGTGGATAACTTTATATTATTGAACAAATGTATATGTAATAATGCCTGCTATGAGTCAGTCATTGAGCTAAGCATGTTGCAAATTTTAATCCATTTAGACTTCATAACACACTATAAAATTAACTTCATTTTATATATGAAAAAACTAAGGCACAGAGGGTTTGCGTATCTTGTTAATGGTCTTACAGCTAGTAAGTGCTGGAGCCAGTGCTGAATTTAGGCAATTAGACTTTTACTTTCATGGGTTTAACCATTAGTCTGCACTGCCCTATATGAGTATTTAAACACAGAATATTAAAGTTAAAAAGCCCAACAATGTAGATACCATATGACTGTTTATATGATATATCATGGACATCAGTATAATTTAACAAAATAAGCATCCGATTTGTTACCCGTGTATTAGTATGCTGTTTCTAAGTCAACTTACTGTGAGGAAGTTAGTGAAATGTGGATGTACTTTACTGTACATTGTTTTAGACCGATGTCTCCTTGGTCTTTAGCAGACTAATCAAATCAAATACATTAAAGCAGCACTAACAACTGCTATGATATTATGCATGTATATATACATACACATATGTATACATGTACACAAACATATAGATATGTATCACTATATATAAAGAGTGAAATAAAAATAAAACTTCTAATAAACAAATTTAGAGGAAAACAGATAAATAATTAATGGACTGATATTTAACATATATCTTAATCAAAAAGTCTTAACCTTATGCACACATCTGCCCCTTTCCATATTTAATTTATGTTTATAATAATTGGTAAACTTATTCAGAGCAAGGATCTTTTATTGAAACACACAGACACACTTGCATAGGAACATTTATAATTTGGCCTAGAGATATGGAAATGATTAGAGAAGACATAATGCTTCCTAAATTACATATCTTCATTCACTTAAAATATGTTTGATTTCATTCTCTCAAATTATGGATCATTAGTTAATTGTCTTTATGTTCTTTAGTTTCAGAATAATATATAGACTTGTTTCAATTTAACAACTACGAAATTAATTCTATGATATAGGTTACTAGTTAAGGACTTCTTGATATCAGGAGCTATATTTTGAGGACTTAGCCCAATATTTTGAGTGCATTTTGGAGTTCATGAATCTACAATGCACACATGGATGGCCTTAAATTTCTTCACACATCCTCTGATATCACCTGCAAAATTTTCATGTATGTGTATTTTGTATATGCATTAGTGTATATGAGAGAGAAAAAAAGAGGCTCATTAGATTTCCTCTTTTTAAAGTTATCATGATAGAGGAATTTTTAGTAACAAAACAAGAGTTAGATCTCAATATTAACTGTCTCAAAAATTCTTTGCATGACTTGCCTAATTTCCAATCTTTTAATTTTAAATGAATTTAAAGCATTCATGATTACAGAGAGTTCTTTTACAGTTTACCATTAAAACGATTACTATTCATATTCAATCCATTAAATAATGGCATTTACAAGGCTATAATTATTGTTTGAAAGTGTTAACAATAAGAATTTACCAAACATAATTGCTGACATACAAGAAATGCTTAATAAAATTAATGGTAATCTGACAATATAATTTATAACAGCTAAATAAATAATTATAATAATATAGTTATATTTACTTATCTCTTAACTCTAAAGCATCTTAAAAATTGTAGATTTGATATTGCCTACTTCCTTCCTGGTTTGTTGAAGGATGTTAATATTTAATTTGTGCTACAAAGGTGCCAGGACCTTCCAAGATGGCAAAGTTAGTCTGAGCTCATCCAAAAATAGTGCAAAACACAATACAAGGAGAGTATAAGGTTATGTAGGGATGAAGTGGAAAGTTGAAACAAAAACAGTTTTTTATAACAATCTTGCAGAAGGTTGTAAGTGTCAGGATAAGAAATCCGGGTTTAGTTAGGTCAGCGGTGAGAGACCATTGAGAAAATTTTAGCTGGGCAATAATAGGATTAGAACTGTGTTTTATAAAGATAAAGCTAAGAACTAGGCAAGGGATGAATTTGGAGCAGGGCAAGATTAGAAGAATTAACCAGTCAGGAGACTTTCAGTAGAAAAGGGGGGAGTTGGAATAGTGGCAGAGAAATGACACTTTGTAACTGCACAACAATTGTAATTTGATTTCTTTCTCATTGTATCATTCGACTTGTTAAGAAATCTCATTAAGTAGGAAAGGGCAGATTACAAAAAACTACATTTTTTATTATAGTTCCACAGTCTGTGAGAATAAGTGAGGTACTTGTCTGTAAAGATTGATGAGTAGAAGCCTTTCTTTTGAAAATTAGATATATTTTTTTTCTCAGTAGAAACGATTTGTAAGCAAATATTTAATAAATGTCAGATGATTGGTCATGAGAGACTAGTGTCAATGTTGACTAAAAAAAAAAAAAGCAACTTTCTGTAAAATGGGAGAATGCTTATCACAGTGAGGAGTTTATTATTGGGGGAGGAGGGGCTTGGAAAGTTTTTGTTTGTTTATTTTTTTTATAAGTTGAGAAAAACATATAAATATATTTTTCACACTTAGGTCTCTATTTCAAATATTTTAGTCATCGATTGTTAAATCACGTAATACAGTGTTACCTACAAGGGAGTCATATGCAATCAACTACTCATGGTAAAAAGCAAATATCACCAGTAATATAAAAACACATGTGTAGTATGTCAGTATTTTCATCATCTTACATGTGATCTCTTTATATCTTTATTTATATCTGTATCTGTATCATCCATATCTATCTATATATATATATATATAATATCTATATCTATCTATCTATATATATATAATATCTATATCTATCTATATATATATATAATCTACATATTGTCTGATTCTATTTTTATGATATACTGAAAGGTAAACTATGAGAATAGTCATCAGGTTAGAGGTTACAGGGCTGACATGGGAAGAGGAAATTGAACAAAAAAGGAAACAGGAACCTTGGAGTGATGGAAATATTTTAGATCTTGATCATGGTGGTGGTTACCCAACTTAATACATTTGTCAAAACTGTACATCTAAAAGAAAATTTAATTTTATTGTGTGTGAATAATATGCTTTATGAACCTAATTTTGGGAAAAACATGTAATTTGTTATATACACATACCCCGCCCCCACGGGGGGGAGGGGTAAGCCAAATTAAACCAGGTGAAAACATATGGTTTCAGATTTTACCCAAAGTAAATTACCTGTGCACCCAGCTTCCTCTCTTCATGAAAATGTAATTGGCATTGGTGACCATCCATCTTAAAAAGAAAGTAAAATTAAAATCACTAGAAGTTCAACAGTCTGACAAATTGTCAGATCAAGCAGTTCTCAAGCAAATTCCAGGCAGAATTTTTACTGGTAGGTTATCTCTGTAAGAGGCTGATAAGTGGAAAGATTAGTTCACTCATTGATTCATTAATCCAAAACACTGATTAACATATATGTGTCAGACTTTATTCTAGATGCTGGGTACAGAGAAGATAACATGATAAAATCCCTCCTCTCATAGGGCTTATATTCTAGAGGAGGAGACATATGATATACTAAAAAGTAAAACATAACACAAAATCAGCTAGTGAAGAAATTAAATCAGAGCATCAATTCAGCTCTGCTGAACTAGGAACTGGCTTTCATCCTCAAAATAAATTTTCACCATAGCAATAGTCTCTCCAGGATTATCAACAAACTGTTATCAATATATTACCCCAAAGTGCAATGGAAAGATTTCGTTATGTTGATTTGAAGAGAGAGTGATAAAAGCCTTCTGTTTACCTTATTTCTGGATAAGAAGCATCGTGTTTTACATATTTACTGTCATCCCCAATATCCAAGAGGTAGATTTAATAATATTATATGCCAGGCACAGTTCTCAGTACTTTCACGTATATTAGGCCATTTTATTCCTGTGGAGGAGATGTCACTCTCATCATCAGATGCAGTTGCCATTTGAGGAAACCAAAGCAGAGATTGGTAAAGTGACTTGCCAAAGGTCTCTTAGCTTGTAGTAGCTGTGTAGACACCTGATCCCAGGTACCCTGGTCCCAGAGTCCACATATGCCTACTCTGTATCTTTTCTCTATGTATGTTATCGGGAAGGCTCTATCCCTTTGGATACAGCTCACAGGAAGCCTATCTGAGATGTGGTTATAGGAAAATTGTTACCGAGTGCTCACCACATGACAGAACAATAAATCTAGAGAGGAGGTGTTGGGGCAAGGAAGAGTGAATTTATCCAGAAAGCCAGCAGACAAAAAAGATGGTAGACTAGTGCCCCAAAGAACCATCTTGCCTGGGTTTGGATGCTGTTTTGCATGCGTGTGTGTGTGTGTGTGTGTGTGTGTGTGTGTGTGTTTCATAGAAGAAAGAGGGGGAGGTGAGGAGGTAAAGTAAAAAGGCAATAAGTTGCTGCAAATATTTCCTGGTTCCAGCCAGACTCTGGAAGAGATGTGTTAATTTCTTCTTTCCTGCAGTCATTCACAGGTGGGCCTAGTCAGGATGTTTCCTGGGAGCTTAAACAAAGGTATTTTAGCTTAACACTCAGGCATGGGAAGCAGGGTTCCCAGAAATGGGCCATTAGGTATACTTTAAGCTACAGCAACATTCCTTTAGTCATTAACTTGTAGCAAAAGTAATAAAATACAAAGGTTAAAGTAAAATAAATGAATCCAATATGGAATCAGATTTGTTCTTCACTATCACAAAATTCGAAAGCACTTGAGTTTCAGATATACTCTTCATACTCACCAGAAAAATTTCATGAAATTGGTTTGGAATGCCTCTTTCATACCACAAAAAGGCAGACTTTTTTTTTTCTTTTGTTATTAAAGAACCAACATTAACAAATGTGTCTGGAATGTGAGAAATAGAGTTTTGTGTCTGCTTTATTCACTACTATCTCCATGTCACCCTAGGACAATGTCTGGCACATATAATTGTTTCATAAATATTTTATAATATGTCTCTTTGGGTTTCACTGCCAGGTATTAGTTTCTCAGATTGCTGTTTATGCATCTCTTATGTTAAAGTAACCATATTGGCCTCAAAATGGAGCTCCTCATGCCAAGTGCCATGCCAGCAACCTACAACTTAACTAAATTTCTATGCTCCACTCTCTTGGAAAAGGAAGCCCTAGGTCAACCAATCAGTGCTTACCTGCTCAACACAAGTTACCAGACCTGGTTCCAAGACTTCCCTTTGCTCCATATAAGGAAAGTAATCTTGTTTTAATCAAACAGCAAATGCTCAGTATACCTTCCTTATCTCTGTTCAGTTTGGTCTGTAAAAATCTCTCACCTTCTACAGCTTATTGGAGCTCCTTTCTATCTGCTAGCTTGGATGTTGCCCAATTCATGAATCACTGAAGAAACACCCACAAGATCAGTAAACTATCTGTGGAAAATTTCATTTTAACACTTATAACTTTGTATCTTCTCATTATGTGTGTGTATTATCCTGGTCAAATCTCCTACGGTTTGAAATGGGGTTGGAAAAATATCAGTACATTTCAAAAATTTCATAAAGTTGCTGTTATTATATTCTAGTAAACCCCACTCTGTTATTTCCACTTCAACATTTTTCTATTTTACAAATATTGGGGATTTGATTAGTGAGAAATCATAGCCTAATTGCTACGTCCTTTACTCATATGTTTGGAATTAAACATGAGAGCGGGATACAAATATTCTTGTTCTCTCCCTGGTATGTGACAAGATTGTACTTTCGGATCCTCTTTGAAATTAGGCATTCTCCTGGTGACTTGTGCAGGCAATAAAACAAGATTGGAAGTAGTATGTGTCATTTTAAAGTGGAGATTTTCAAGCCAGGGAATAAGTCACCATGTTCTCATCATCTTGCTTCAGAAGTCCTGTGAGTGGTTTTGAATATGAACTTCCAACTAGCTGGCTCCCTGAGGTCCCAGAGTGACCTCAACGAGCAGAGGCCACCTTGGTTCTCTACAACGGACTTGTAACATGGAAATGAGATTACCTTTATTTTGTTATGTCTCTGAGATTTGGGAGTTGTTACTGTAGGCTGTCATGATATAAGGAAGAATAGCCTACCCCATAGTTAATAATAGATACTGCTTAAAATTAACAAACTTCTTTCATCCAATTCCCGCACCTGCTACCCCTGGATGAAGGTGGTCAAAAGGTACAAACTTCCAGTTATATTATACATAAGTACTGGGAATGTAATGTACAACATGATGACTATAGTTAACGCTGCTGTAGAGCATATTTGAAAGATGTTAAAACAGTGGATCCTAAAAGCTCTTATTACGAGGAAAAAAATCTCTTTTCTTTTTTTTTTAAATATGAGATGATATGGATATTAACTAAACTTATTGTGGTTATCGCTTCACAATAAATATGTCAAGTCATTATGCTGTACACTTTAAACTTACACAATGCTTTGTAGCAATTATAAATAGATATAAATCTCAATAGAACTGGAAAAATAAAATAAAAATACGAAAACAAAAGCAAACAAAAAAACCTTCACACCAGGCCCTGTGCTGGGCTATTTCTATACCTGACCTCAGTAATGATAAATAACCAACATTAACACATGCACGTGGAACGTGAGTACCTTTATAAAAGTCATGTGCATTGCCTGGATAATCACACTTATTTTACAGTTGCGGAAGCTAAAGCTCATGAGAGTTCTCTATATGCCCAACGGTCCACGGCTAATGGTCTGTCTGACTTCAAAGTCTGTGCTCTTTCACTCTGCCGTATCTCCCCCTGGCTCACCTCACAGTTTTGAAGCATCTTTCTGCCCTTTGCCTTCAACTTGTGACAAGTTTTTGGTTTCTTTTAGAGTGAAAATTTTAGAGGAAAATAAATTGCTTGCCCTGCACCTCTGGGAAGTGACATAATGTTACACTGAGAAGAGTATCAGATATGGAAATTATGTAGGCAGTTCATTCAGGCAAGATCAATAAGTAAATAGTAGGGAATTCCTGCTGGAGGTGGCAACAAAAGATGACAGTGAATATTTTCAGCCCCTTCAAAAGTGCAGAGCGAAACGATTGGGTTTCATAATGAAGTCAAAAATTAAATATTTTCTCTCCAAGCTGATAATAAAATATTAATGTTGGCATAACTTCAGTGAATCAAAATCCAACAAATAAATATAGTGCATAACTGTAAATTTATTTTTTAAACTTCACTTCCAATAGGATGAAGTTAAAATGCATTGAAAATAAGTAGGAGTATGGATTCAGGGCAAGGCTATATATATCCTTTCTCATCTCACGGAGGAGAAAGCTTTGTGAAGATGGAGGCAGGGATGGGAATGATGTGGCTTCAAGCCCGGGAATGACAGCAGCCACCAGAACCTGGAAGAGATGACACATGGATTCTCCCAGAGAGCCTCCAGAAGGCGTGAAACCTTGCAACACTTTGGTTGAGGATCCTGCCTTCAGAAATGTGTGAGAATAAAATTCTGTTGTTTTTCAAGCTACCAGATCTGTGGGGATTTGTTACAGCAGCCATAGGAAACATACAGATTTTGGTAACAGGAACTGGGATGCTGGTATAATAAATATGTAAAATATGGAAGTGGCTTGAGAACTGGTAATGGGTAGAGGCTGGAAGAATTCTGAGGTGTATGATAGCCGTAAGAGACTAAGACACACATATTTAGACATTTTTTTTTATACTATTATTATGTGTGTGTGGTAAGCACTTCTACCTTCTTTTTTTTTATTAATTAATTAATTTATTTATGGCTGTGTTGGGTCTTCGTTTCTGTGCGAGGGCTTTCTCTAGTTGCGGCAAGCGGGGGCCACTCTTCATCGCGGTGCGCGGGCCTCTCACTATCGCGGCCTCTCTTGTTGCGGAGCACAGTCTAGTCTGCTGCAATGGAAAGTATGCAGAAGTGATGTGTTTCACGTCTAAGTTGAGGATGATGTCAAGTCTATGTCCCAGGCACCAGCACGTCATTGCTCCATCAGCTGAATATTCCTGCATAAAACTACCTTGTAGGTCAAGTGATGCAGATGGCAGTTTCCAACTCTGAACAGGGCAGAATTCACCTCTTGCCTCTTTGCTGAAAACCCACAGAACCTCATGCGGCTGTAATGAGGGCAATGACTAAAACTGTCGCACTAAACTGTTTAAATGTAGCAGTCTTTTTACAGCAGCTAGCATTACATAAAAGATATAATGATGACATTTAACATGTTGGTTTCATTTTTCCTTCATATAATGACAAGAATCTATAGTCTAATTTTACACTAGTCCTATCAATTTATAGTTTTAGGCTAACCTCAAATAAAGCAGATATCCAAATCAACAGAACATTTTAAAAATGCTATAAAATTGTTGTGTATATACGTATATGAGTGTAAGACAGAGAGAGTTCTCTTGTTATTATGTATTGTATTTCAAAAGTGGCACACATGCAAAATCTTTTATTATTTGTATTTAATCAGGAGGTACTTAACTGATAGCTGAGATGAGTTAAATTGCATTGTGATTTTGGAACAAGAGAAGTATACACATCTGTGGCCATCTTATAAATAGTATGAGCTATCGAAATTACATTGGGGTCTTGAGGGTTAGAATGCTATTAAATTAGGGAATATTTAGCTATTATTTAAAATAATCATAATCATTCAAGGAAATACATGTTATTTTAAAGTGATACTTTGAATATTTGTAATCCAGAATTTATGTATGCAAAAATTCAGGCAAAATTACTATCTCAGTCACAATATTTTTGGCTATAACTTTACAAAAGGAACTATGAATGCCTCCATCTATGTATCTACTTATCTATCTATCTAATTATCTATAATCTTAATATTTTGTTCTGAAAATTGAAAGTTACTTTACCTTAGATATTGTCAAGATACTTTCCAATTCATAGCTGTATACGTAAATATTGGGCACAATCTTTTATATATTTTACTTTTGTATGAACTGAAAGGGTTATGAAAAAATATAGAATGACACATGTTTACCTAGATAGCCACTAAATTAGGTACAGCATAAAATTTCAGTTTCCTTGTTTACAGAAGAATTACCTTCTACAAACAAACCAAAAAACTATTAACTGACCTTAGAACGCAGGCTCTGGTTTACATGTTTCTATGAAACAGAACATTTACATTTAATCTCATGGATGAAAAATAGAAGACATTTGAAAAGACATTATTATTTCTGAGAATAGAATGAATAACTTAAAGTTAGATGTGCAGGTTCACTGGCATTTAATAGATTAAAAACTGAAACATTCACTTTTCAGTTTCTCACACATCTTATATAAATATAACTGAGACAAGCACTTAAATTTGATTTCATTTTCTTACCTCTCAATCTTTGCTTGCCATTTGATTGACAATCGTCACTTGTTCTTGTATCCTTTTTTTTCTTGAAACATGTTTATGGTTTTTAAAATGCATTTATTTTGAATAATCTTACATTTGGATAACCCTGAGGAAAATGGAATCAGAGAAAGAGCTTTTATCTTTCTAGTCTTTAACTGTCATAAAAATGCTCTCTGTTAGCTGTTATAGCATGGCACGCATAAAACAAACAAACAAACAAACAAAGAACTTAAGAAGGTCTTTTAAGAGTACCTACAGTGAACTTTATTCATTTTAATTTAAGTGTAGTAGTATGAGTCTGCTATAAATATACTCATATGCCTAAGGGGAAATCGAATACCTAATCGATGGACACTGCTGTCATTATCTTGCTGTCTATTATGGGGAATATTAAGGATTAATTATATAACAGAGTGAGCAGTGTCTTACACTACATTTACACAAAGCTTCACACACTGCCATCCTGTGGTCAGTGGATAATGATTTCCCTTCCTCATCCTCTTGGACAGTGTCATTGCTTCCTTTCTCAGCACAATCACAGTGTAAGGCTTGGAGAGTAAATTTATATTATCAAAACAGAAACTCCATAATTTCACATAAATCAAGCACTTGATTAGTCAAAACACCTCTTTCTTTCAAAAGAACAAAAATAATGTTGTATCAATTTTCTAGGGCTGACATAACAAAATACCACAGACTATGTCACTTAAGCAACAGAATTTTTTTTTTCTTTTTGTTTGTTTTTGTTTTTTTCCCACATCTTTATTGGAGTATAATTGCTTCACAATTTTGTGTTAGTTTCTGCTGCACAACAAAGTGAACGAGCTATACGTACACATATATCTCCATATCCTATCCCTCTTGACCCTCCCTCCCACCCTTCCTATCCCACCCCTCTAGGTGGTCACAAAGCATTGAGTTGATCTCCTGTGCTATGCAGCTGCTTCCCACTAGCTAGCTATTTTACATCTGGTATTGTATACATGTCAGTGCTACTCTCTCACTTTGTCCCAGCTTTCCCTTCCCCCTGTGTCTTCAAGTCTGTTCTCTACTTCTGTGTCTTTATTCTTGCACTGCCACTGAGTTCATCAGTACCGTTTTTTTTAGACTCCATATATATGTGTTAGCATACGGTATTTGTTTTTCTCTTACTTCAGAGTGAAGTGACTTACTTCACTCTGTATGACAGACTCTAGGTCCATCCACCTCACTACAAATAACTCCATTTCGTTCTTTTTTATGGCTCAGTAATATTCTATTGTATATATGTGCAACATCTTCTTTATCCATTCATCTGTCGATGGACACTTAGGTTGCTTCAATGTCCTGGCTATTGTAAATAGTGCTGCAATGAACATTGTGGTACATGACTCCTCTTGAATTATGGTTTTCTCAGGGTATATGTCCAGTAGTGGGATTGCTGGGTTGTATGGTAGTTCTATTTCTATTTTTTTTAAGGAACCTCCATACTGTTCTCCATAATGGCTGTATCAATTTACATTCCCACCAGCAGTGCAGGAGGGTCCCCTTTTCTCTACATCCTCTCCAGCATTTATTGTTTGTAGATTTTTGAAGATGGCCATTCTGACCGGTGTTAGGTGATACCTCATTGTGGTTTTGATTTGTATTTCTCTAATGATTAGTGACGAGCATTTTTTCATGTGTCTGTTGGCAATCTATATGTCTTCTTTGGAGAAATGCCTATTTAGGTCTTCCACCGATTTTTGGATTGGAGCAACAGAAATTTATTTCTCACAGTTCTGCAGGCTGAAAGTCCAAGGTCAAGGTGTTGGCAGGGTTGGTTTCTCTTGGTTGCTCTTCTCTTCTCACTGTGTCCTTAGATGGTGTTTTCTCTATGTGCACGCAATCCTGGTATCTCTCTTCCTTTTCTTAGAGGTATACCAGTCATATTGGATATGAGCCCACCCATATGACCTCATTCATCCTTACTTACCTCTTTAAAAGCTCTATCTCCAAGTACAATCGCATTCTGAGATTTTGGGAATTAAGACTTCAACATGTGAATGGGGGGGGCACAATTCAATCTATACCACATATATTTGCATGTTTTAAAAATTATTTTTAAATGCATTGATAAAGTGTAAGGAAAGTAAGAATTTCTTAGATGCCAGGAATTAAGGGAGGTCAATAACATTACAAAGCAAGAAGAATACTAAAGGCAATTTTCACCGTAAGAAATTTTGAGCTTTGTTTTCTGTGACCTTGTTAGAAGTCGGGAACATGAAACAAATTACAGAGCCCATACAAGTTTTAGAGCCTAATAGAAACCACCTCCCACAGAAATATGATTAAAGTTCTACATTCTCAGTGTAAAGGTAAGCTAAAATATAATTGTATTCCCTCATAGGAAACATGAAAATTCTGATTAACTTATTTGGAGATATAGAATGGATAATTGAAAATAAGAGAGAGATTGAAAAACCATTTTTTTTTAATATTCAGATTCTTAGATGGAGATTTCTCAGCAATTACTTCTTTTACCTATTTTTAATCATAAATTTTATACAGTATGCAGATTGAACAGTTTGATGAATTATTTCATAGTTATACACCCAACACCTAACACCCACAGTACTGATATAGATCATTTCCAACACCCATAGGCTTCTTTCTGATCAATACCACCTTCCCAAAAGGTAACCAGTATTCTCACCTCTGTTACTATTGATTGGTTTTGACTGTTTTTGTACTTTAGAGAGATGCAAATGAAGCTTTGGGACTCCAAATTCCACAGTGATCAAGATAAATATTTTAATATAACATTTTTTAAAAAGAAAAATTATTAAAAAAATCCACAGTGAAATAAATGACAAAATATGAAAGTCCTAGATTTTGTGTTGACAATCAAACCATTGAATTTTAGCCAGATTGGTGGGTATACAGGGATATCTCAAAGTGGAAATTGCATTTCCCTGTTGTCTGATGATGTTGAGTGGTTCTTATTTGCTTGTTTCTGATTTGAAAATATTCTTTTGTGAAGGATCTGTGTATTTTCTTATTAATCTGTGAGAGTTCTTTGTGTACTCTGGCTCTGAATCTCTATCCGGTGTATGCATTGAACATTCATGTTCTGGTTTCTTTCTTTTGCATTCATTTTGTGATGTCTTTTGATTAACAGAAATTCTTACTTGTAATAAATTTGAATGTATCCCCTCTTATTCATAATTATTCTAATAATTAGGCTATATGGTAGGCAGAACAATGCCCTCTTCAAAATAGAAAAATAATCACACCCTAATCCTTGCAACTTATAAATATATTACTTACTTGCAGAGGCTTTGCAGATGTGATTAATTTAAGATTAATTTAGAGGTCTTGAGATGTGAAGATTATCTTGGGCTATCTGGAAGGGTCAAATGTAATCACAAAGGTCCTTATAAGAGGGAGACATAATAAATTTGTGTTTTTTTTAAGATATGACATTTGTGGTAATTTGTTAAGTAGGAATATAAAACTAATACAGATTTTGGTACCTGGAAGTGTGGGGCTACTGTAATAAATATCTAAACTTTGGAATTTGCTTTAGGATGGGTAATGGGTAGAGCATGAGGAAATTTTGAGGAGCATGATAGAAACAGCTTTGTTTGACTTGAACAGACTGTTAAGCAAAAATATGAGCATTAAGAACTCTCCTAGGGAGATCTCAGGAAGTGAGGTGCATGGTAGCGAAAAATCTATATTGGAATACTTACATCAGCATAAACAGACTTTTGGTAAAAATAGGGACATTAAAGGAGCATTTGGTGAGGACTCAGAAGGAAATATGTTATTGGAAACTGGATGAAGGGGAATCTTTATTATACAATGGGAGAAATCTTACTTTGTTGAATTACAACCTGTAGTTATATAACAGGTAGAACTTGTAAGTGATGAACTTGGATATCTGACTGAGGAGATTTCCAAAAAAAACTCTAAAGGGTGTGATCTAGTTTCTTCTTGCTGCTTATAGTAAAATGCTGCTTACACAGAAAAGGAGGGAAGAACTGTTAAGCAAAAAGCAACCATGGCTTGATGATAATGAAAATTCTCAGTTTATCCAAACTGTAAAGGATGGTAAAATTAAGACAATTGCTGTCCCAAAGCTGGGGTGTGCCTGGACATCTTTTGCTTGTATCTTGGAAGGGTCAAATGATTATTCAGTTACAAAAAGTCTCTTTGAAAAAATTAAACATATGATTCATGGATTCCCTCAGCCACATCAACGTAGAAACCAGGAATGGAGATAGGCTTATTCAGGAAAGATATGTGAAGGAGCCTTTTGTCCAATGCAATGAATTCCCCTGAAATAAACAGGGAACCCACAGGGTTATTGCAAATGCTACACCAACAGAAACACTGCCAGCACGGACTAAAATGTAAAGAAGAACAAAAGAAGGCTATAAGATTCCCAAAATTCTACAGGAAGGAAACAGATGAATAAAATTTCTTTGATATAAATACATGCCATCTTCATGAAAAAGGAAGGAGATTCCAAGAGTGAAACCATGAGCCAGAGCATGGACCCGTGAACCACAGAAGAGTATTACCAAACCTTGAAACTTAACACTGTTAGCCTAGGCTGACTTCAAAACTGTTTGACAAGTGACTCCTTTTACCTTTCATTGTTTTCACTTTTGAAAGGGTGTTGCCTATACCTTGCATACAATGCCTGTCCCACCATCATATTTTGGGAGCATATTACTTTTTTTTCTAGTTTTGTAGCCCACATAGGGAGTGGAATTTTGTCCCAGGAACAGTCTCAGCCGTATCTGATTCAGATGATGAGATTTAAGCCTTTTGAGCTGATGAATATTAAATGAAATCTTGGATTATGAGTCAATGTTTTAATGAGTTTTGGGATATTGGGATACAGTGAATGCATTTTATATGTAGATGGATGTAAATCTTTAGAGACCAGAAGGCATCCCTAAATATGTCCACATTCTAATTTCCTGAATATGTGAATATGCTACCTTATGGTACAAAAAAAATTGCAGATATGATTAAGTTAAGGGTCTTGAGACGCAGAGATCATTGTAGATAATGCAGTGGACCCAATAAAATAATCAGTGGCCTTATAAGAGGGATTTAAGTGGTCAGAGAAAGAGAGAGAAATTAAAGGATTCTATTCCAGTGACTTTGGAGGTGGAGGAAGTGGCCATCAGCCAAGTAAAACAAGTGGCCATTAGAATTGGGAAAATACAAGGAAACAAATTATTCCCTGGAATATCTAGAAAGAACACAATCCTTCCTATATCTTGATTTTAGGACTTCTGACCTCCATAATTGTGAGATAATGTATCTGTGTTGTTTTAAGCCTCTATGTTTATGGTAATTTTTACAACAGCAATTGGAAATTAATACTATCAGGTTTAAGAGAGAGTTATTTAATTCAAATCCATAAATATATTTCCATCCAATTTTGTCTAGAAGATTTACTGTTTTACCTTTCACATGTAGGTATGTAATCCACCCAAATTGCATGGGTAATCAAATAACCCAGAACTATATTATTTCCACACTCAATTACAATGATGACTTTGTCCTTTGTTAGAAACAAGTTACTGTGCATTGTTGATCTGTTTCTAGACTCTCTATTTTGTTTCATTGATCTATATTTCCTTCTTCACACTTTATTAATTTTTGATATCTTGTCTCTGATAGGAATTGTTTTCTAGTTTTATGTTATGAATTATATTTGTCTCAGTTATTTTAAGTCATTGGCATTTCCATATATTACATGTGTAGATAAAAATGGGGAAAAATAGACAGAGTTTTCCAAAAATAAAGCTTAATTAAGAATACTTCAAAATACTCCTTAGGCACAAAGTTCTACAAGATAGAGGGAATGATAAACAATGAAGATGGCAATAGGTGGTTAATTCTAAGCAAACATGGGCTGTTTTAAACAATACAATATATAAGAACACAATACAACTAAAATGCATCACAACAATAACATATATATTACAGAAGAAAAAGACCTAAGTTAAAGTATTCTAAGGTGGGTGATGTGATCTAGGTATGCTAGAGATTATGATCATTTTTCATTTCATATGCTAAATAAACCTATTAAAACTTATAGGCTAAATAAAATATTAATAACAGACTGCATAATTTTTTAACAAGTAGAGGTAAAAATTTAATGTAAATAATAATCCAGATAAAGAGAAAGAAGAGAATAAGATAAACAGAAAGTTGAGATAAGACAAAAAGAAAGCCAAAAACCTAAGATATTAAAAAAAAACTAAAACCAATGACTTAAATCCAAGGGTGGCTGACTGACACCTGGTGAGCACTGACCTTGGCTCTGCTAGGTAACTTATTCTTAACCCTTACATATTTTCAGATGATGTCGTCTCTTGCCAACATACAGCTCATTCTCAAAACCTCAGAGTCTATTAGTTTAGCTTCTGATGTGGAAAATACATTTCTGATAGTCATTAGATTATCTTGGTCTTATATTCGGGCCAAGCATTTTTTTGGCCTAATGGTCCAGTATTTGCAATATTTTTGTTGGCTCCATATTTGGCTGTTCATAAGCATCTACAAATGCTAAAAGGAAAAAGAAACTTTAGTAGTAGAAAATCATTTTGTGAGCACAAAGCATCAAGGAAATATAGACAAATACATCAAAAGAGTATCCTGTATTTTTAAAAAAACAAAAAAAAACTAAACTAAACTAAAACTAAAATCAAGTTGGAATAGTGTATTACTATAAAATAGAGATATACTATGTTATGAAAATTTTCAAATATAAAAGACCCTTAATATCACCTAGTCAAATATCACAGTTTAGGCAAGTAATCACTTGCCTGGATTTTCTTGGTAACACCCACATTTTTGAATTTCAATAAAATAAATTATAATATAAGAAATTTTAAGGTGAATTCTATTACTTAACGCAAAGTACACAACACATTATGAGCTGCAAAATTTATGGCCATATTGAGATGGACCTAGTTGCTCTATAACTTACACAATTAGGTCAACCTTTGGAATACCATGTACATTTTATTATATAAGACCTTAGAGGATTAGAAAAGTGTCTGAATCTCTAGCACAGTTTGCTCATATTAAATGTTTTACAGATATATTCTTTTTTTTTTTTTTAAACATCTTTATTGAAGTATAATTGCCTTACAATGGTGTGTTAGCTTCTGCTTTATAACAAAGTTAATCAGTTATACATATACAATATGTTCCCATATCTCTTCCCTCTTGCATCTCCCTCCCTCCCAGCCTCCCCATCCCACCCCTCTAGGTGGTCACAAAGCACCGAGCTAATCTCCCTGTGCTATGCGGCTGCTTCCCACTAGCTATCTATTTTACATTTGGTAGTGTATATATGTCCATGACACTCTCTCACCCTGTCACATACAGATATATTCTTGTTTAATAAACAAATACTTCTGATCACAGATCCAAATGATAGGTTTTAAATCAGATTTAATGCTCAAGATGTTATAGTATTTTTCATAAGCAGTGATTTTTTTCTTAATTGATTAATACATAAAACATTGAATAACATTTAAAATACATGATTCACTTTCTCTGGTGAGTATTGATATTTTTTCAGACTAAATTCTTAACCTCTTAAATTTACTGAACAATTTTTAAAATAAATCCATGTTTTACTTTTACAATGCAGCACAAAAATGTGGAGAATGGAAAGCAAATTCTTATAGGTATGCCAGTACGACCCTTCTTGAAGTTAAATACATGGTTGCACAATGTTATATTAGTATCCATTTAGACTAAAAATATTTATTATTATTTTAAGTAACGTGTTTTGGTAGGGAAGCACTGTATAAATTTTCTAAGAACAATGAAAACAAAGTTGATGTAAAATTCGACTGATTGTAAGGAGCTGTGAGTTTCAATTTATGTCCATCTTGATACCCACATTTTGCTTTACCATCACACGAATTATTCTGTACTTGCATGTGTGAAACACCCACAAATGTTAATGCCTATAAAATTAATTTCAGTCTCAGTTATCTGAATGTCCCATTTGGATTTTTCTACAGAGAAAACAACATATGATGTAACACTGTTTCCCTTGATTTGCCTGGCTTATACCATGCATTAGTTTCCTTTCTTAACACTCTTGTGGCTTCTTCTGAAATATTCAGTTGAGTTATTCAAAGCCCCAGTAGAACAAAGTGTGTACATTTCAAATTTGTTTCCCCAGAACCACTTATAATGGAGACAATCTAGTTTCCCTTAAGGTTTGATCAACATTTTTTTCCCGTGGAGTTTACAAGGACATGTTTTTAACCCTGACAATGATATTTCTACATTACTCTGGGAATGAATTATATTCAGCTATGTTCTTCACTGTCATTAACTCTTACGGTATCACTAACAAAATCTTCTAAAATTGACATTTATATTTCAAGTGTGATATAGGCCCAGACAAATGTAACATGACATAAAATATTTGTCTACACGTAATTTTTCATACACAAGATGAAAAAAGAAATAACAACAACATAAAAACAAAGTACATGTTAGTATTCATTACCAAATAGACTAGAGAAACAATAATTGACCATCTGGGATAAGCCAGTTGATTATGAAAGACATTTTTCAAGGCTACTTGTTATGAGAGTTTTCAGTTTGTTCTCAATAAATATGACAATTGTTAAGCACATCTGAACATAGAACACCATTAAAAATATGTTTTAAATGGTAACACAAAGGGAAAATATACAATTTTTAAAAAATCTCAGGCATAATAATTTTGTGTCTATTTTAACTATGTATCTCTAATGCAATACTCAGTGAATAAGGGAATAAATGATATAATATGAGGCATATTGAACAAAGTATTTCCATTGTCATCAACCCTTCACCAACTTGGAATGCCTTATTTTTGGCACTGACATATATTCAAATTCAATCCATCTACCAGGAGCAAATGCAGGGATTACCTCTAAAAATAAAATTTCCTTGTACCATTCAGTTGTTCTAAACTCTCAGAGTAGAGTTACTCTATACTTGAGTTTTTATTAATCTCTATCTCTATTTCTCTCATCCTATTTAATATATTTTGTGAGTGTTCAGTAAAATCACACTTGAGAGCCCCAAAGAATGTCTATTTAATCTACAAATTTCTAAAGCAACTAGGACAGATGTATCATATTATATCTATAATATTTACTTGGTGACAGAATATGTTAAGGAACAGGTAAACGTTCATGCCATATATGTATAACTGATTCACTTTGCTGTACAGCAGAAACTAACACAACATTGTAAATCAACTATACTCCAATAAAAATTAATTAAAAAAATTCTGTGCTAGAGAGTCATGACTACATCTTTAAAAATTAAAGGGAAACTTGAGGGTCAACACAATATGATTCAGGAGAATTTACATATTTCTCCCAAGTGTGATAAATTAAGAAGTACATAAAGAAGTACATACACAAGGACATCAAAGAATAAGAGGCCTAAATAGAAATGTTGTGCTTCAAAGTTAAATGGTAGACCTAACTCATATGCTAGAGCCTGTTCTGTTATGTGAAATAAATATGGAAAAAGTTGTGTGTACATTGTAGAAAGGAAGCTTTGGCTTAGGTGTACATCAGTGGGAGCTCCTGCTACACAAGACAAACATGTTATCTAAATGGAACACTCCAAAGCTGGAACTGACTTAATTCCTAACCATGGAAATAAGGTAGCTTCCTATATAACATCAATGGAATGTGTCAGGATCTGAAGCTGTCAGGGTAAACTGTTTTATGAGATTGAATTTTAAATAATTCTATACAATCTGTAAAATACTCCTAGATTTCAAGCTATATGGGCGGCATAACTAAATTCCCATTAAAATATGCACAGCAGTACTGAAAGAGTAAAAAAAAATGCAAGAATACTAAAAGCTAAAAAACTGAAATTTATAAGCCTGAATCCATAAAGAGTGGTTAGCAGTGGTTGAATATGTGTGTGGAAAGAAGGTGAGGCATATGGAAGGGGCTGGTGCAAGTGACAGGCCTTTTTTTCTAAATGCCTTGTCCATAAAAATTAATTTGGAAGGATATGATTGCACTATTCATCATAAGCTTTGCCTTCAAAATAAAAATAGTATAGCCAGCTATATATTATGTATATTCATTTATCATCTTAAATATACAGTCTAATACCACAGCTAGCTAGCTAGATATTGATATAGATATTAAAGGTATTGGATTAATTCTACTCTCTGACTTAACCCTAGCATTCAGAGCTTCTACTGAATTGGAAAATAAATCAATAAACAAACACATAAATAAAAGTAGCCATCCCAAATCTGTGGGAATATATTGTAAGACAAATTTCCCAAATTTTCAATCATCATCAATTCAGATACTTCCAATCTCTATGTCAATAATAATAGAAATTAGAATAGCATTGTATTATGGAAAAATTATTATTTATGAAAATAACAAAAATAACCAACCCCAAAATTGTTGAATTTAGTCCACACTAGAGATAAAAGTCGTGCGAATGCAATATTTTATATCTGATCCTTTAACACTTAACTCACTATTTCTGAATCTCTAAGTAAGCCAGAAGACCAAGTAGTCTAACGGGAGATAATATAACATCAGACAATCAGAGCCATGAAATGGCACTGCTTGCTAGAGATAAGCATGCCTAAGTGTAGCCTTCTAATCCAGGAAAGCTGGAGTTCCCACATGACAATAGTTGAGCAAATGACACTTCATCCACACTGTTCATTGGCAAGTGTAGATTGTACATTAAAAATGAGAAATGTTAAGCATAAAATAAAAGTTTTTTAAAAATTATTTAAGTGCATGAAAAATAATCAATGCATGTGAAAGGAAAAGTAAAGAGATATACTCTAAGTCATTTTCCCCTAAAAACAACTAGGGAAAATTTTTTTCTGTTGTTTTCCTTACAATAAAGAAAAACAAAACAAAACAAAACTAGTGTATTTTAGACATAAGCTCTACACTATCAAGGGTGTTGAGAGATAATATGTATTACTAATTTTTTTATATACATACAAGATGTCGTTCACATATAAAGACCACAAAACTGATCTGGCAGATTTCAAATTAACAGAGCCGCTCAGCTCAGTGGTAGCAGAAACAAACTCTGAAGCCCAGTGGCCTGGGGTCAAATCTTTGCTTTGCCATTTGTCAGCTGCATGAAGACCTTTGGTAAGCCACTTCAAGAAAACAAAAATTATAAAATCACTCCTTGATTCATAAATAAATCAAAATAACTAACTTAAAATGGGAAAATTAGAAAAAATAAAAACTGGCATGGATTGAAATTAATGGACAACATTAAATATAAAGAATGGTGCAAATATGGGAATAATGTAGTTACTATCTCTGAGGGGTGACCTATTGTTAAAAAATAATACATATAGAGATGGCTTAATTAACCTAAATAAAGATCATGCTTATTTGCCTTTACCACCAACACACAGGAAAATTATGCAGATTACAATAAATTTTATATCTCCGGAGCCAACTGGAGCAAATTTGTAATGTTATGCGTCCTTTTGCTTGTGTTAATGGGTAACCAATATTTTTGTGTTTTGCTTTGTTTAGTAAAATTAGAGGGCTCATGTCTAGTCATACAGTATTTTTTTCTTATTTTATGTTTTCCTTTTTATCATGTATTTGTCTTGTTACCAATTGCATACTCATAGCAGTTTCTGTGCTCTGTTTTATTTATTTCTTGTCCTTCAGAATGCTTCCTACTGAATAATTTGTTTCATTCACATGGGCACATTTAATCATCTTTCCATCAGTTTAATTTATTCTACTTTCAGTACTGTCATAGTTAGAGCCTTCTTAATAGCGCTTTCATTGCTGTCACAGCATCTGCACTTTTTAGAAATGACGGAGTAAATAATTTTTGTAAAATCTCTCAAAACTAAGCAAAACATAGCAAGCTCCAAGGCATAACAAATAATGAGATGGCTGAGACAAAAATGACAATGAAACATCACTAATATTTATCAGTAGTGGATGAAATTGACAACATTTTATTCTGGAATTTAGCTTGGTTTGAATGCAGGAGAGTCAGTGAAGTAAATGTTTATCATCGTGGGGAATATTTGTCCTGATATATACGTTTCTATCTACACTCTGTGATCTCTTTCTCCTTCCCTCCTTCCATTCATCCAGCTACCTGCCTTTCTAACTACCTTCTAACTGGAAATATATATATATTTATATATATATAAAATATATTTATATATTTATAAATATATATATAATATTTATATATATTATATATATATATACACATATAGGTGTATGTATACACTATATATATATATAGGTTTGTGGGATTTTTGTTTGTTTGGTACAAGAACAATGACCGCATAATATTTGGCAAAATTGGGACACTTGAAACTAAAAGGAGTGCTATTAATAATTATGCTAGGACTACAGTTAAATCAAGTCTGAGCCAGCTACACTGGGACATATGGTCATTCTAGCCAGGGATGGATGTTCATTTTATATGAGCTTAAGTAACAGCCGCATGAAATATGTCCCTCCAAGAAAGGAGTGGTCTCTGTAGGGACACATTTTACACTCTTAACTAAACACTGCTTAAGGTTCTAAAAATGACATTGTTCTAGTTTCAAATATTTTAAATTTCAGTCTCAATGTTAAATAATAAAGGAAAAAGTAACTTTCAACTTTCAACATCTGTATATAGTTTTTCTCAAAATACATGTAATTATATCTCAGGACACTAACATTTTATGAAACTAACACAACATTGTTAATCAACTATACTCCAATATAAAATAAAAAATTTTTAAAGCATATCAGATTATTAAAAAATTTCTTAAAAGATGTTAGGAAATGCTGATATATATAATTGAAATTGCATCACATATATTATGCTTTATTTTTCATTTAAATTATGTCATAAATATGATGTCATGGCAATACAAATTTTATACCTGGAGGCTCTGGGAAGGTGTTTCCAAGCTGATTCAGGATGTTGGCAGAATTTTGTGACTAAACATGCTGGCTATATTACAGGTGAACAACAAATGAATAGCTGTTTCCATCATCGAACAGCAAATAACTTGGTACACACTGTTGATATCTAATCAGAACATGCGCTAAGATTCTTCCATTTTAATCATTAATAAAAGAGTGTTCATAACAAACTGTAAATGCAATTTTTGACTTCCACTCTCTTTATTCTTAAACTATGCAAACAGTAATACATAAAGTGGCTAAGAAGCATTGAAATGCCGTTTTAAAGCATTCATTCTTCCAAAGAACTCCAGTAACCAAAGGATAAAATTTCGGTGAACCATGAATTCATTTTGGAAAAAAATATTTCTTTATTTTAACTAACCTCTGAATGACTTTTAGTATTTCTTTCACTTATCAATATAGGTGGAAAATCACAGTAGTAGCAGAACCTTTGGCTTAATGGAAACCATAAATATTTTCATATCAGATACTACATAGATCGCAATATAGCATATGCACTTATCCATTCTGTGAAATTATGCTGTTATTATACCTGCCACCAATTCATTTTTAATGCATTTATTTAAAAGTATTTACATTACTATATCATTCAATATTTTAAAATTTTGACATCTATATTTCAATATAATTAGTTTACTTTGTAATTTTATTTCATAGATTTAAAACGAATATATGCACTCTGAGAAGGAATCCATCCTACTCTAGCAAACTGCCAAAGGGATCCATGTTACACAAAATAAGTCAGGACTCCTGATTTAAAGGAATCCACTAAAAAGAGCCTAAGGGCTCAAGAGTAAAGCATGTGTTAATATCTTCAAAAATATGTGTTTTTTTTAAGTAACATTTTCAATCATAGCATGCCTAACTGTGTTTTTTGATAAAGGATCTGACAGAATCTATGGTGGATATTTTGTGGAAAACATTGCTTGTGTTATTAGTATATTTACTCACTCTGAATTCTCTATTTCTTCCAAAGTACTACTTTGAGTTATAAACTCCTTTCTTCCAAATTATACCAGCTAGTCTCATTTCTTTAAGTAATATTAAATTCGATAAGATGGGCCCCATTTTTCACCCCATTTTTTTCCTAAGGCTATGTTCATAACTTGAACACTAACCTCTAAATTAGGTTCTTAAAGGATAACTGTAGTTTCCACACTGTAAAACTCACTCAATTAAAGTGAGTTGCAAACTATAACAAATCTAAAGTACCATGTTAATTTTCAAAATATTTCACTTTATTAGAATGCAAACATTAAAACGTCTCCAAATAAAATATATGTTAAAGTATGTTTCTTTCCTGTTTACAGAGTGATTAAAATAAAATTAATACACATTCATAATTGCATTCTAGAGACTGAAAACATTGTTAGAATTTTAGTTTTAAAATTTATTCTTTAGGCTAGATCAGCAGTTCCCAAATAAGGTGACTTTGCCCTTCCTCAGAGTATAGTGGTAATGACTGGAGCTATTTTTAGTTGTCATGACTGAGAGTGGTGTTATTAGCATCTGGGGTATAGAGGTCAAATGTGCTTCTAAATATTCTACAAGTCACGGGAACAGCATCCTACAGCAAAGAATTGTCCAATGCCCAAAGCCAACAATACTGAGATTGAGAAATGCTGGTTCATATTTTTGAATCAATATAATGATGAGAATATCAGTTAGAAGTCCCAACAAATTAACACACCTTCCCTTATATGGAATTTCTATGACCCCTGTTAATATCTCTTAACTATTACCCTCTCTAATAACAAATCAGCATTTACATGCATGAATGTGCTTATGTGTCTCTCATAAAGAAAGATTTTTATCTATCGTATTGCTCCCTCAAATTACCACCCTGTATCATACCCAACATAGTCTTAAACAGCTGTGCATCCCACTGTCTCTACTCTTTTAACTCCCTTTTAGTCACATCTAAGTTGCTACAATTCTCGATTGAACGTCAATATTCCAATGAAATTTCTCTTGCCAATATTGGTGAGCTTCTTTTACTAAATATGCAGTTCATTTTTTGATTTTTTTTCTCACCTAACCACCTAGCTCATTGACTTTGTTTTTTCTTTTTATCATGACAACACTATGTTTATCTTGAACTATTTCTTTCTTTTTTTTTTTTAAATTAATTAATTAATTTATTTTTGACTGTGTTGGGTCTTCATTTCCGTGCGAGGGCTTTCTCTAGTTGCGGCAAGCGGGGGCCACTCTTCATCGCGGTGCGCAGGCCTCTCACTATCGCGGCCTCTCTTGTTGCGGAGCACAGGTTCCAGACGCGCAGGCTCAGTAGTTGTGGCTCACGGGCCCAGTTGCTCCGCGGCATGCGGGATCTTCCCAGACCAGGGCTCGAACCCGTGTCCCCTGAATTGGCAGGCAGACTCTCAACCACTGTGCCACCAGGGAAGCCCCTATCTTGAACTATGTCTAACCTGCCTTTTATGGTACTGCACCTTCCTAGATTTTTTTTTTTTTCCCACTCACTCAGTTATATTGACCTGAAACAAATAGACTACCAGATATTTCTCCAGCAAAGATTAGTTATTCAGGATCAGCCAAAAATTGCAATTCGGGATCTGCAACAGTGAATGGTGAGCCATGTGCAAGTCCTCCCATCAGCAAGGGAAGGAATACTCTTTTATAGAGGGAAAAAGGAAGTGGGGAAGGTTATAGCAAGTGAAGAGTCCATGGCTTTTTATTGGCTGAGTCCTTACCAGGAAAGGAGAGCATTTTGTCTTCCTGTTGGGCTTGACTATTGTCACAGGGTGTGAGAGCTCCCCCTGCTGGTGTGTCCACTTTATTCAATTGAGATTTTCATGTATTAATTTTTACAATTGCATACGCCTTCTCTGCCTCCTCATACATGTCCACTTTCTCGCTGAGCAAATACAATGTTGACTTTTACAGAAATTCGATATATGCCTCTACTTTTCTCATTCTGCCTAAAAACATAGTCGATAGCACGAGCTCTGGTGACTTCACACATCATCACCAGAAGGATGATTCCCAAATCGTATCTTGAGCTTTATTTTGTTTTAGAAATAGACCTGATTATCCAATCATCTACTTGTGACCACAATATAAATATCTCACAAATAATATGTCTACAGTGGGACTCTTAATTTTCTACCCCAAACATGTACCTCTGCCTATGTTTTGTATCTTAATAAATGACATTATGTTCTAATCAATGATTTAAACCAAACATTAGGGAGGTTATATTGAAATGTAGAAATGTAATCAGTTTATCTGTCTCTCTCAACCTTACATCTAATAATGTACTACCAGTCAGACTTCATAACATTCTCTCAATTCTGTATAAATTCCAACATTTCCCTTGACCGTTACTCTGCTGTTGCCCATCTTCATTGTTTAATCTAGATTTCTGCAAAATCCTCTGAGTGTTCTTTTTGCCTTTTTTCTGCTTAAAAACTTTAATTGCCCTCCATAAGTCTCACTGTAAATGTCTTACCCTGGTTTACAAAGCCCCACATATTATAGCCCTTGAAAGCTTTAGTGCCTCACCTCTTACCATCCAAACCACCTTACTCCATTCTACTGATTACTCTGATTTCCTGATCAAAGAATGAACCCGCTTCCAGGTTACAGACATATGATTCTATTATCTTGGAACATTCTTTCCCTTCATTGCCTAGCTAATTCCAACTTGCTCCTTAAGCCCCAACACAAGCTTAAATTGTCCCAGAAAAGATAATCTATTCCTATCACCCTAAATCTGGCTTAAATGCCCATCTTTCTAAACATCCATAACACTCTCTGTTTCTACCATCTTAATTTTTACCATACTGTATTTTACGAATCTATTTGTTTGTTTATATCAAACACTAGTTTAGAGTAGCTGGACCATTATATGCATTGTTCAATATTTTGTCCTCAGAATCTAATACAGTCTGCCTCCTCCAAACCAAATCCTCAAAACCAATTTAAATTTTATTTTTATTGATGAAATTTTTTCAGATTTTTTCAACCCAAACCTCTACTACTTTTATTTGAATTCACAGCACAAATGGTCTTTTTTCACATTTGTTCAAACCAACCTAAGGCGTTCTATTAACGTTTATGTAAAACAAAACATATATAGAAAAGTCCTAATGCTTTATATTTGTTTACAAAAATTTGTGCTCTATTTATTTTTTGCTAAAGCATCCTAAACTTTTTTTTCAGAAAATTATAGAAATAAAATGAATTCCTTAGCTGTTTAATAAATTTGATCAAGAGCGTGCCTGATGGATGAAATCACACCTCATCTCCAGAACTTGATTTGGCATACTACCAGCAATGCTTGATTTGTAAATACAGGGAGTATCTTATTTGGGGACTAGGTATAGAAGATAGAGCCTGCTTCCTGATAGACAGCTCACACTCACAGCTACCTGTTTCCCAATGTTTAAAAAGATATTCATTCTCCACCTAAGCTAGTGCTCTGTGGGTTATGTCCCAAAGAAGAATAGCTACTTGCCAAAGAAGGCATAGCTTTAGAATAAAACTGTAGGGAGCTATTTTTGCACACCTTGTTTCAGGGTTCACCACAGGATATCCACACACTATGCTATTCTGCCTGAGACATCCTATGTAATGTTGAATTGACTAACGCAGAGAACGGAGTTTTGAAGCTGAATGTATTCTCACTTTAAACAAAGAAACTGCTTTAACTTTTGTAACTTTTGACCACCTTCAAATTTCCAGTTATAAGTAAGTACTAGAGATGTAATTAAAACATGATAAATATAATTAACTGCTATATGTTATACATAAAAGTTGTTAAGAGAATAAATCCTGAGTTCTCATCACAAGAAAACAAATTTTGTTTTTATTTCTTTAATTTTGTATCTATGAGATGATGGGTGTTCACTAAACTTATTATAATAAACATTTCATGATGTATGTAAAAAAACAAAAAAACAAAAAAGAAACTTCTTTTTGTTGGAACCCTATCAAGTCTAGACACTTCCACTCATCCAGTAAATTTTGGGGAGAAGCATATCCAATTTTGCATATGTGGTTTTCAAAATCTCAAGTCTTTTCAAGCATTGCATTTCTAACTTAATGGGAGGGAGTCCAAAGTTTAGAAAGTAATATTACTTAGAGCAGCGGTCCTCAACCATTTTGGCACCAGGGACCGGTTTCATGGAAGACAATTTTTCCACAGATGGTGGTGGTAGGGGGGATGGTTCAAGCGGTGATGAGAGCCGTGGGGAGCGATGGGGAGCGGCAGATGAAGCTTTGCTCCCTCACCCATTGCTCACCTCCTGCTGTGTGGCCCAGTTCATAATAGCCCACGGACCAGTACAGGTCTGCAGTCTGGGGGTTGGGGACCCCTGACTTAGAGCACATCAGTTTACCCAATATAATTTTTAAAGACCTGTGTTTCTTTTAGAGCAGTTTTAAGTTCACAGCAAAATAGAAAGGAGGGTACAGAGATTTCCAATATACACTTAGCCCTACACATTCGTAGCCTTCCTTGTTACCAACATCCTCCGCCAGAGTGGTACACTTGTTACAAATGATGAGCCTATGCTAACTCACCAAAGTTCATAGTTTGCATTAGGGTTCACTCTTGGTGGTGCATATTCTATCAGTTTGGACAAATGCATAATGACATGTACTCATTGTTATAGTATCACCCACAGCATTTTTACTTCCCTAAAAATCCTCTCTGCCCCATTTATTCATCTCTATTCTCCAACTGCAGTGTTCTGAATGTTTGTGTCCCCTCAAAATTCACATTTTGAAATTCTAATGCCCAAGGTAATGTTATAAGATTTGGGGCCTTTGGGAAGAGATTAGATCATGAGGGAAGAGATTAGGTCATGAGGGCAAAGCCCTTATGAATGAGAGTTAGTGCCCTTATTAAAGAAGCCTTTGTCCCTCTCGCCACTTAAGGACACAGTGGGAAGTAGGCAAGGAGGTCCTTCACAACCCAATCATGCTGGTACCCTGATCTTGCATTTCCAACCTGCAGAACTGTGAAAAATAAATTTCTGTTGTATATGAGCTTCTCAGTCTGTGTGTTTTTTTTTTTTTTTTAACATCTTTATTGGAGTATAATTGCTTTACAATGGTGTTTTAGTTTCTGCTTTATAACAAAGTGAATCAGTTATACATATACATATGTCCCCATATCTCTTCCCTCTTGTGTCTCCCGCCCTCCCACTCACCCATCCCACCCCTCTAGGTGGTCACAAAGCACCGAGCTGATCTCCCTGTGCTATGCGGCTGCTTCCCACTAGTTATCTATTTCATGTTTCATAGTGTATATATGTCCATGCCACTCTCTCACTTTGTCCCAGCTTAACCTTCCCCCTCCCCGTGTCCTCAAGTCCATTCTCCAGTAGGTCTGCATCTTTATTCCCGTCTTGCACCTAGTTTCTTCATGCCCTTTTTTTTTTTTTTCCGATTCCATATATATGTGTTAGCATACGGTATTTATTTTTCTCTTTCTGACTTACTTCAATCTGTAAGACAGTCTCTAGGTTCATTCACCTCACTACAAATAACTCAGCTTCATTTCTTTTTATGGCTGAGTAATATTCCATTGTGTATATGTGCCACATCTTCTTTATCCATTCATCTGTTGATGGACACTTCCATGTCCTGGCTATTGTAAATACTGCTGCAATGAACATTTTGGTACATGACTCTTTTTGAATTATGGTTTTCTCAGGGTATATGCCCAGTAGTGGGACTGCTGGGTAGTATGGTAGTTCTATTTTTAGTTTTATAAGGAACCTCCATACTGTTCTCCATAGTGGCTGTATCAATTTACATTCCCACCAACAGTGCAAGAGGGTTCCCTTTTCTCCACACCCTCTCCAGCATTTATTGTCTGTAGATTTTTTGGTGATGGCCATTCTGACTGGTGTGAGGTGATATCTCATTGTAGTTTTGATCTGCATTTCTCCAATGATTAATGATGTTGAGCATTCTTTCATGTGTTTGTTGGCAATCTGTATTTCTTCTTTGAAGAAATGTCTGTTTAGGTCTTCTGCCCATTTCTGGATTGGGTAGTTTGTTTTTTTGATATTGATCTGCATGATCTGCTTGTAAATTTTAGAGATTAATCCTTTGTCAGTTGCTTCATTTGCAAACATTTTCTCCCATTCTGAGGGTTGTCTTTTTGTCTTGTTTATGGTTCCCTTTGTTGTGCAAAAGCTTTTAAGTTTCATTAGGTCCTATTTGTTTATTTTTGGTTTTATTTCCATTTCTCTAGGAGGTGGGTCAAAAAGGATCTTGCTGTGATTTATGTCATAGAGTGTTCTGCCTATGTTTTTCTCTAAGAGTTTGATAATATCTGGCCGTACATTTAGGTTTCTAATCCATTTTGAGTTTATTTTTGGGTATGGTGTTAGGGAGTGTTCTAATTTCATTCTTTTACATGTAGCTGTCCAGTTTTCCCATAACCACTTATTGAAGAGGCTGTCTTTTCTCCACTGAATATTCTTGCCTCCTCTATCAAAGATAAGGTGACCATATGTGCGTGGGTTTATCTCTGGGCTTTCTATCCTGTTCCACTGATCTATATTTCTGTTTTTGTACCAGTACAATACAGTCTTGATTACTGTAGCTTTGTAGTATAGTCTGAAGTCAGGGAGCCTGATTCCTCCAGCTCCGTTTTTCATTCTCAAGATTGCTTTGGCTGTTTGGGGTATTTTGTGTTTCCATACAAATTGTGAAATTTTTTGTTCTAGTTCTGTGAAAAATGCCAGTGGTAGTTTGATAGGAATTGCATTGAATCTGTAGATTGCTTTGGGTAGTATAGTCATTTTCACAGTGTTGATTCTTCAAATCCAAGAACATGGTATATCTCTCTCTCTATTTGTATCATCTTTAATTTCTTTCATCAGTGTCTTCTAATTTTCTTCATACAGGTCTTTTGTCTCCTTAGGTAGGTTTTTTCCTAGATATTTTATTCTTTTTGTTGCAATGGTAAATGGGAGTGTTTTTTAATTTCATTTCCAGATTTTTCATCATTAGTGTATAGGAATGCAAGAGATTTCTGTGCATTAATTTTGTATCCTGCTACTTTACCAAATTCATTGATTAGCTCTAGTAGTTTTCTGGTAACATCTTTAGGATTCTCTATGTATAGTATCATGTCATCTGCAAACAGTGACAGCTTACTTCTTCTTTTCCGATTTGGAATCCTTTTATTTCTTTTTCTTCTTTGATTGCTGTGGCTAAAACTTCCAAATCTATGTTGAATAATAGTGGTGAGTGGACAACCTTGTCTTGTTTCTGATCTTAGAGGAAATGGTTTCAGTTTTTCACCATTGAGGATGATGTTGGCTGTGGGTTTGTCTTATATGGCCTTTATTATGCTGAGGAAAGTTCTCTCTATGCCTACTTTCTGGAGGGTTTGTATCATAAATGGGTGTTGAATTTTGTCAAAAGCTTTCTCTGCATCTATTGAGATGATCATATGGCTTTTCTCCTTCAATTTGTTACTATGGTGTATCACATTGATTGATTTGCGTATATTGAAGAATCCTTGCATTCCTGGGATAAACTCCACTTGATCACGGTGTATGATCCTTTTAATGTGTTGCTGGATTCTGTTTGCTAGTATTTTGTTGAGGATTTTTGCATTTATGTTCATCAGTGATATTGGCCTGTAGTTTTATTTCTTTGTGACATCTTTGTCTGGTTTTGGTATCAGGGTGATGGTGGCCTCGTAGAATGAGTTTGGGAGTGTTCCTCCCTCTGCTATATTTTGGAAGAGTTTGAGAAGGATAGGTGTTAGCTCTTCTCTAAATGTTTGATAGAATTCGCTTGTGAATCCATCTGGTCCTGGGCTTTTTTTGTTGGAAGATTTTTAATCACAGTTTCAATTTCAGTGCTTGTGATTGGTCTGTTCATATTTTCTATTTCTTCCTGGTTCAGTCTCAGAAGTTCTGCATTTCTAAGAATTTGTCCATTTCTTCCAGGTTGTCCATTTTATTGGCATATAGTTTCTTGTAGTAATCTCTCATGATCCTTTGTATATCTGCAGTGTCAGATGTTACTTCCCCTTTTTCACTTCCAATTCTATTGATTTGAGTCTTTTCCCTTTTTTTCTTGATGGGTCTGGTTAATGGTTTATCAATTTTGTTTATCTTCTCAAAGAACCAGCTTTTAGTTTTATTGATCTTTGCTATCGTTTCCTTCATTTTTGTTTTCATTTATTTCTGACCTGATCTTTATGATTTCTTTCCTTCTACTAACCTTGGGGTTTTTTTGTTCTTCTTTTTCTAATTGCTTTAGGTGTAAGGTTAGGTTGTTTATTTGAGATGCTTCTTGTTTCTTATGGTAGGATTATATTGCTATAAATGTCCCTCTTAGAACTGCTTTTGCTGCATCCCATAGGTTTTGGGTCATCGTGTTTTCATCATCATTTGTTTCTAGGTAATATTTAATTTCCTCTTTGATTTCTTCAGTGATCTCTTGGTTACTAAGTAGTGTATTGTTTAGCCTCCATGTGTTTGTATTTTTTACAGATTTTTTTTCCTGTAATTGATATCTAGTTTCATAGCATTGTGGTCGGAAAAGATACTTGATATGATTTCAATTTTCTTAAATTTACCAAGTCTTGATTTGTGACCCAAGATATGATCTATCCTGGGGAATGTTCCATGAGCACTTGAGAAGAATGTGTATTCAGTTGTTTTTGGATGGAATGTCCTATAAATATCAATTAAGTCCATCTTGTTTAATGTATCATTTAAAGCTTGTGTTTCTTTATTTATTTTCATTTTGGATGATCTGTCCATTGGTGAAAGTGGGTGTTAAAGTCCCCTACTATGATTGTGTTACTGTCAATTTCCCCTTTTATGGCTGTTAGTATTTGCCTTATGTATTGAGGTGCTTCTATGTTGGGTGCATAAATATTTACAGTTGTTGTATCTTCTTCTTGGATTGATCCCTTGATCATTATGTAGTGTCATTCTTTGTCCCTTGTAATGGTCTTTGTTTTAAAGTTTATTTTGTCTGATATGAGAATTGTTACTCCACCTTTCTTTTGATTTCCTTTTGCATGGAATATCTTTTTCCATCCCCTCACTTTCAGTCTGTATGTGTCCTAGGTCTGAAGTGGGTCTCTTGTAGACAGCATATATAAGGGTCTTGTTTTTGTATCTATTCAGCGAGCCTGTGTCTTTTGGTTGGAGCATTTAATCCATTTACATTTAAGGTAATTATCGATATGTATGTTCCTATTACCATTTTCTGAATTGTTTTGGGTTTGTTATTGTAGGGCTTTCCCTTCTCTTGTGTTTCCTGCCTAGAGAAGTTCCTTTAGCATTTCTTGTAAAGCTGGTTTGGTGGTACTGAATTCTCTTAGCTTTTGCTTGTCTGTAAAGGTTTTAATTTCTCTGTCAAATCTCAATGAGATCCTTGCTGGGTAGAGTAATGTTGGTTGTAGGTTTTTCTCCTTCATCACTCTAAGTATGTCCTACTACTCCCTTCTGGCTTGCAGAGTTTTTGCTGAAAGATCACCTGTTAACCTTATGGGGATTCCCTTATGTGTTATTTGTTTTTTTTTTTCCCTTGCTGCTTTTAATATTTTTTCTTTGTATTTAATTTTTGATAGTTTGATTAATATGTGCCTTGGCATGTTTCTCCTTGGATGTATCCTGTATGGGGCTCTCTGTGATTCCTGGACTTGATTAACTATTTCCTTTCCCATATTAGGGAAGTTTTCAACTATAATCTTTTCAAATATTTTCTCAGTCCCTTTCTTTTTCTCTTCTTCTCCTGGGACCCCTATAATTCGAATGTTGGTGTGTTTAATATTGTCCCAGAGGTCTCTGAGACTGTCCTCAATTCTTTTCATTCTTTTTTCTTTATTCTGCTCTGCAGTAGTTATTTCCACTATTTTTATCTTCCACGTCACTTATGCGTTCTTCTGCCTCAGTTATTCTGCTATTGATCCCGTCTAGAGAATTTTTAATTTTATTTATTGTGTTGTTCAGCACTGTTTGTTTGCTCTTTAGTTCTTCTACGTCCTTGTTAAATGTTTCTTTTATTTTCTCCATTCTATTTCCAAGATTTTGGATCATCTTTACTATCATTATTCTGAATTCTTTTTCAGGTAGACTGCCTATTTCCTCTTCATTTGTTAGGTCTCGTGGGTTTTTCCCTTGCTCCTTCATCTGCTGTGTGTTTCTCCGTGTTCTCATTTTGCTTAACTTACTGTGTCTGGGGTCCTCTTTTCAAAGGCTGCAGGTTTGTAGTTCCCATTGTTTTTGGTGTCTGTCCCCAATGGCTAAGGTTGCTTCACTGGGTTGTGTAGGCTTTCTGGTGGAGGGGACTAGTGCCTGTGTTCTGGTGGATGAGGTTGGATCTTGTCTTTCTGGTGGGCAGGTCCATGTCTGGTGGTGTGTTTTGGGGTGGCTGTGGCCTTATTATGATTTTAGGCAGGCTCTCTGCTAATGGATGGAGTTGTGTTCCTGTCTTGCTAGTTTTTTAGCATAGGGCGTCCAGCACTGTAGCTTGCTGGTCGTTGAGTGGAGCTGAGTCTTGACGTTGAGGTGGAGATCTCTGGGAGAGCTTTCGCGGTTTGATATTACGTGGAGCTGGGAGGTCTCTTGTGGACCTGTGTCCTGAACTTGGCTCTCCCACCTCAGAGGCACAGCCCTGATGCCTGGCTGGAGCACCAAGGGCCTGTCATGCACACAGCTCAGAATAAAAGGGAGGAAAAAAATGAAAGAAAGTAAGAAGAAGATGAAATAAAATAAAATAAAATAAAGTAAAATAAAATAAAATACAGTTATTAAAATAAAAAATAATTATTAAAAAAATTTTAAAAAGTAAAAAAAAAAAAAAGAAAGAAAGCAACCAAACCAAAATACAAATCCACCAATGATAACAAGTGCTAAAAACTATACTAAAAAAGAAAAGAAAAAAAAAAAAGGACAGACAGAACCCTAGGACAAATGGTAAAAGTAAAGCTATACAGAGAATATCACACACAGAAGCATACACATACACACTCACAAAAAGAGGAAAAGGGGAAAAAACAATATATCTTGCTCCCAAAGTCCACCTCCTCAATTTGGCATGATTCGTTGTCTGTTCAGGTATTCCACAGATGCAGGTACATCAGGTTGTGGAGCTTTAATCTGCTGCTCCTGGGCTGCTGGGAGAAATTTCCCTTTCTCTTCTTTGTTCGCACAGCTCCCGGGGTTCAGCTTTGTATTTGGACCCGACTCTGCATGTAGGTCGCCTGAAGGCATCTGTTCTTCGCTCAGACAGGACGGGGTTAAAGGAGCAGCTGCTTCGGGGGCTCTGGCTCACTCAGGCCGGGGGGAGGGAGGGGTACAGAGGAGGCGGGGCGAGCCTGCAGCGGCAGAGGCCGGCATGACGTTGCACCAGCCCGAGGCGCGCCGTGCGTTCTCCCGGGGAAGTTGTCCCTGGATCACGGGACCCTGGCAGTGGCGGGCTGCACAGGCTCCCAGGAGGGGCGGTGTGGAGAGTGACCTGTGCTCGCACACGGGGTTCTTGGTGGCGGCAGCAGCAGCCTTAGCGTCTCCTGCCCGTCTCTGGGGTCTGCGCTGATGGCCGCGGCTCGCGCCCGTCTCTGGAGCTCGTTTAGGCGGTGCTCTGAATCCCCTCTCCTCGCGCACCAGGAAACAAAGAGGGAAGAAAAAGTCTCTTGCCTCTTCAGCAGCTGCAGACTTTTTCCCGGACTCCCTCCCGGCTAGCTGTGGTGCACTAGCCCCTTAAGGCTGTGTTCACGCCGCCAACCCCAGTCCTCTCCCTGCGATCCGACCGCAGCCCGAGCCGCAGCTCCCAGCCCCGCTCATCCCGGCGGCTGGGCAGACAAGCCTCTCGGGCTGGTGAGTGCTGGTCGGCGCCGAGCCTCCGTGCGGGAATCTCTCCGCTTTGCCCTCCGCACCCCTGTGGCTGTGCTCTCCTCCGTGGCTCCGAAGCTCCCCCCTCTGCCACCCGCAGTCTCCGCCCACGAAGGGGCTTCCTAGTGTGTGGAAACCTTTCCTCCTTCACGGCTCCCTCCCACTGGTGCAGGTCCCGTCCCTATTCTTTTGTCTCTGTGTTTTCTTTTTTCTTTTGCCCTACCCAAGTACGGGGGGAGTTTCTTGCCTTTTGGGAGGTCTGAGGTCTTCTGCCAGCGTTCAGTAGGTGTTCTGTAGTTGTTCCACCTGTAGATGTATTTCTGATGTATTTGTGGGGAGGAAGGTGATCTCCGCGTCTTACTCTTCCGCCATCTTGAAGCTCCTCCTACTTAGCATTTTTCTGTGGTATTTTTCTCTATTAGCCTGAATGGACAAAGATGTCAACCTCTAGCCACCACTGATTTTTTAACTGTTTCCATTGTTTTGTATTTACCAGAAGTTCATATAGTTAGAATCATAAAATATGTAGCTTTTAAATATGCATTTAAGTTTCTTCCATGGCTTTTCATACTCCAAATAATTTGGCCTCTAGAAGACTCAGTTTAGGTATCATACTTTATAGTATGTTTGTTACAGTATGTGAATTTTTCCCACACTAAGGTTTTGACTGAGGCAATTATAGTGCCAGTTATTACCTTATTTATTTATTGATTTTGACTGTCTAGAAAAGTTGTACCACTTGAGTGCTGAGCAATTAAGTTCCCTATGACTTTAATTATGTCATAGAACTTAAAGCCACTGTGGTAGGCGAAAAATACCCCCCTTCCCCCTTCAAAGATGCCCATATCTTAACCCTCGAACCTGTGAATATGTGTTATTGCCTGGCAAAATGGACTTTGCAGATATAATTACAGTTATGGACCTTAAGGAAAAGGGATTATCCTAGATTATCTGTATAGACCTAATATTATCATAAAAGCCCTTAACAGAGAACTTTTCTCCAGCTCGAGACAGAAGAAAAGTAGCTAAAAAAGTCAGAGAGATTCTAAGCAAGAAAAGGACATGCTCCACTGTAGCTGGTTTGAAGATGGTAGAGACATGTAATGAGAATTGTAAACTTAAGGAGATGAGAGAAGCCCCAGCAAGGAAATGAAGATTTCAACCCCGCAACTGCAAGGAACTGAATTTCCCCAACAACTTGAATGAACCTAGAAGCATATTCTTCCCTAAAGGCTCCAGATGTGAATCTAAGTCAGGCAACATCTTGATTTCAGCCTCTGACTCACTAGGCAAAGAAAATAATAGATCAAATCCAGACTTCTAACCTATAGAACTATAAGATAATAAATATGTATTGTGCTAAGACACTGTTTATGATAATGTGTTACAAGAGGAATGGAAATCTAATATAGTTATATAACCCTGCGGTAAGATAGGAAAACTGTATTTCTTTGCAAGACTTTGGGGAAAAAAATATTTCTGGAGTTCCTTTGCTTATTTTAGTAGAGACATTAGCTACAAAACTACACATTAGGTACCAAGAGCTGTATTGACATGAACCACAAAAAGACTACATCCGGGCAATAGCTGCTTTTTGTGGTAATTACATTATTAAACTTAGAAACATCTGTTGTAATTTGTATTTTTGTTAAGAAATGTTTAGATTTAAAAGCAAATGCTTATTTTAATCAAGATGCATGAATTCATCCTGGTGGATGGAGCTCATTTCTTTGGAACCTTTGTCATGTAGTATTGATTTGGATTTATTATTTCAGGAAAAAAAGAAAGTTAAAGGATTGAACATGGTCTTTCCCACAAAAGCTGCCCTTAATTTTATGGCCTAGAAACATAATAGATGGATTTATCCAGGTACTAGCATATGTATTCTAACACATGTCAAGAACTAAAAAAAAAAAAAAAAAAAAGAAAAAAAATCATGGATCTTAAATGGAATATCATAAAGTTGTATTTTGTCAAAAGTCTATGTATCACTTGAACTTTAAAAAACTTTGTTCTGACTGCTAGAACATCTTGATATACCATGTCTCCTAGAATAAGTATAAGATCAAAGAACATCCTTAGAGCTCATTTTACTCGTTTGAGAATTCTGTTTGAGAAATCTAGTAGAAATATTAATAGTTTATATGGAAATATATAACTTCCTGGAAGGTTACTTAAGCCTCATTTATTCAAGAATTGATGGATATGTGAAGGCTCAGGTCTAAGAATTAGATGATTATTATGTTGGCTCAAGATATTGTTGGAATTTTCATAGTTATACACATAAGGAAGGACTTTAGATTATTCCTATTTATTTTGTTATTAGAGACACAGTAATGTATTATTTAATATCAAAAAATTATACTGGTTATACAATTCTGAATTCATACTATGATAACTGTATCCATCTTGCTTCTTACAAGTTTTGATCTCTGTCATCCCAGGGAAAGTCACTGAGTCCAACTCAAACATAATGCCTTCTACTGTAATTCCAAACCATTAGAACATATTGTAATTTTCACCAAAGTATTTCTCAAGATTTTCACAAAAGGAGTACCTTTTATTGGGCTTTATTAGGGGACACACCCTTGATAGAAGGGTCCTCATAAATAACATACTCCAACATTCTTACTAAAGAATCCAATAAGTAATTAACATTGTAATTTCATTAATCATGGGCCACTCCTGAATCTATATTTTGGTAAAAATAGGACAAATAATTAGGAGAAAAAAACAAAAACAAAAACAAATCACACTACAGTTTTTGTAATTACAAGCACAAATAAAATTTCCAGCTTAATAAAAAGTCAAGTCCTTCTTTATTCAGCCTTAGAATCTATTCTTGAAAATGTATTAAAAACAAATTACCAAAGTTTTGCAATAGTATGCTCTCTAATGCTTATCCTTCCATGTTTAACAGTCAGTGGCCCTGAGGTTTTGCAGATATGTGACTCTAGTGTTTCTTGGGAGAGGTTGTAGATTGTTGGGACAGTTCAAAAGGAAAGGAGCGCCCCCTTTCGATGACTTTATGGTGCTTTTATTCAAGGAAGGTTTTGGAACATGCTCCTCAAATAGGCAGGAGAGAGTCTTTGGTTGTCACAAATAGTACAGTAGGGGTTGGGCATTCAGAGCAGCCTCCTTATTCTGAGGTCTCTTTCACATCCCCAGGATTAGCATAAGAATCTCTTATATGCTCTTATTTTCACAAAACTTCCCTGACAAGAATGTGCCTTCAAAGGCTCTTCTTCTTAACCCTCGGATTAAAATTGATGTTTTGTTTTCAGCTATCTCAGCCCTGTGGCTGCAACTAACACATTCTTTTAGAACTGTCTTAGAAAGCCCCTGGGCTTTAGTATGCATTCATCCAAGAATATAAGCCTCCCAGTCTGTCATTCTCCTTCTTAAATTATCCAGTGCCTTTCAAAAATGCCACTTCATGTTGCAGTCCCAGATTTCTCCATGATCTATTCTACAGTAGCTGTTAAAGAATTTCTTCCAAAGCCTGACTCCAATGATAACTTGATTCTAGGTGAGCGCAGAGAATAATTTATCTGCCTCATTTCTTAAATCAGACTTCTGACTAGGCTCGATAACAAACCCCAGATTCTCTCCATTTCCCAGAGAGTCCAGTGCCTTCACTTCTCCCAGTGACTTTGTTTTTGTACTAATAAATGCTCTTGGTTAATAACAGCAACAAAAACAAACCCAGATATTGAATTTTTATTTGTTAGAAGAAATAACTTATTTTAAGAGTATCACTTGGAGAAAAATATTATAGTGAAGTTTGAAGGAAGAGAGAGATCAAAGATAAGAAACTGTGTAGGCGGTGTACTGAAAAGTGTCTATATTAGGTCCGATTGTCAGCAAGACCAGACACAGAAAATACTCGAGTAAATCAAATAGAGTTTTCTTTTTAAAAGGAAAGGAAATGAATGATGTCAGTGCAAATAGTGGAGTAAGGACCTTGGAACATCCAACCCTCTATAAAAATAATAACAACACTAGAAAATTATCAATATCAAAAACTTTTCCACAATTCTAAAAATTAAACTCAGACTTACAACAATCTGAGGGGAATTTGTGGTGTATGTGTATACACATCTATATCTGTGTATATATTTACAGTATATATATAGATCTAGATCTATAGATATAGATATCCATAAGCACACAAAGTGATCTTTGTGGCATTTTAACTTGGCCTATTCCCATCACCTTCTCACCTAGTCTTGTAGTGACCTTATAGCCCAAAAGCCTTGCAACCACAGTATCTGGTGAAACCTAGCAGCCTAGTAGACACTGGAGGAAGCAATACGGGTTTGGAACTGTACAAAGTCACTGTGTGCAGAAAATTTTTACATTATCTGACCTGCCTGGCAGTTCCCTCATAAGTCCCACCCACAGAATTTCTTTTATTTGACCTGACTCAGAACTTGATCACCATGAACAAATTTCCCCCTGGGTATTTGTCAAAAATAATCAGTGATGACTGCTGAGCGTCACAGCTGCCTAAATGCTTAGTACAGTAATAGTTAGGGCAAACAAAGCTGACCAAACACTCAGCACTAAACCCGTGTATAGGGGGCTTTGAAAAGCTCTGACATATTCCTGAATATCTAAAATATCACACACATATGTAGGGCTGTGTGCATGCCCTGGTTAGACCTTAGATATTTCTCATCTTTTTTTTCTGGCTAACCATGAGGCTTTGCTCAAGCAGGAAGGGAAAGCTAAGGCAGAGTTTTAAACTGCCCACAAAATATTGAAGGTGAGCTTCCAAATAAACAAAGATCCCTTTGGCACAGCCTCTGAGACTTATTGTTTCAAAGACTTTAAGGAAATCTCTGACCAATCATTAGCTGAACACAAAGCTCTCTAAGCTCAGGCTTCAATAGCCACACAACAAAGAATACAAAATTCATTTTATTAGCTAAGGAAACTTACCAAAGGAACAAATAGCAATAATAAGAACAAATTCTGTGGGAGGGGATTTGATTGCTAGAGTTGCCCCAATATATTATTTGAAACGCCGTTTTCAACAAAATAAAATTACAATACCTACAAAGAAAGAAGAAAGTATGTGTCATACACTGGAAAAGCAGTCAATAGAAACTGTCCCTGAGGAAGTGCAGGCATTGAATTTACTGTATAAAATTTTAAATGAGCCATTTAAATATTTTGAAAGAATAAAGGAACTCATATCTGAAGAACTAGACCTATGACAAGAGACTAAATTAGTAAATAAAGCAATTCCCACACAAAAAAGTCCTGGACCAGGTGGTAATTGGTAAATTCCAGTAAATGTTTAGAGAAGAATTGAGACTAATCCTTTAAAAAGTCTTCCAAAAAATAAAAGAGTAAGGGCTCTGACACCAAAACCAGAAAAAGACATTACCAGAACTACTGACAAATATTCTTTCTAAATACAGATGCAAAATCCTCAGTAAATAATAGCAAATGTAAAAAAAATCCATCAACATGTAAAATTGGTTTAGACTCCCTAACCAAGTAGGGTTTATCCCAGAAATGAAACATTGGCTCAATATATGAACATCAATCAATGTAATACTCTGTATTAATAAAAGATAAAATGTAGTGTAATGCATCATATTAATAAGAAAAACATGTGATCATCTCAATAGGAAAAGAGAAAGCATTTGACAAAATCCAATATCTTTCATGATAAGTAAATATTTAAAACAAATAAGAATAGAGAAGAACTTCCTCAGTCTTGATATAGGGCACCTTTGAAAAACCCATTGTTAACATCATACTTAATAGATCATGAGCAAGAATGTCCTCTCTCCCTTTCTATTTAACACTGTACTGGATATTACAGACACCATTAAAATATTTTCTCAATCCATCACTGATTTTATTACCTTTCCCATGTTGCTAGAGTTTCTCCATGCTTAAATTGGAATATGTCCTTTTTCATCATTGTTCATACATTTTTCCATGGTCAGATAGCTATGAAAGTATCAAGTACTAATTGCATGTAGTCAAAACCTGTGTAAATGGTATCTTTCTCTACATAAATTTTTGCAAAGTATGTATTTACTTAATATTAATTTGTAGATTTGTACTTATTCATACATATAAATCAAATTAATTTTCATTCCTCTAGAGTCTTCATTTGGAAAAGCCAAATATATATATCTTTATCCTATTCATGGATAATATTTCAACAATGAACGCGACTACAACACTTGTACATGTCATTTTGTACATATATGTATATAGGATACATATATGCAACTAGAAATTCAAAGTGGAAGGGCATGCCCGTTACCACATTTACTATATAGTGACAACTTATTCTTCACAATGCCTGATTTTACTGATTTATCTTCCACTGAGAGTGTGTGAGTGAAAGTTCTTTTGTCTGTCTTTGATGGCTTTTACTGGGAATAGTGTAAACTTGAATCATGTTTACTTGAATTATTTCCTGGAAATACAATTTTCAGATGAATCTTGTAGGGGAGAAAAATTTGCCTAGAGCTGAAAACAATCAAGGCTCAAAAGATTCAGGAAGAAACTTTTACTTTCTCCCTAACCATCTAGAGGAATGTAGATAGAGGACCCATCCCAGGAATGGAGCCCTCCCCATGGATAACTGTAGTGAGAACTAGGTGTGGTAGACAGGGAGCAATCTAGTGAAGTCTGTTTGTTAAAATTCCTCTCTGTGTCCCATTGTCTTGGCCTGGCCCTGCAAATGTTTTTTTTTGTTCGTTTGTTTAACAAACATTTGCTTTTCCATCTCTAGGTAAATTGCTTTTCTCATCTTTTAAGTCCCAAACCATTAACCCCTACAACCATTTTTGTCTTTAGTTGAAGATGGTGTTTAAGCGGAAGGTTTGTCATTTTGGTGAGTTATTCAGTTCTCCTGGGTCTCTCCCATGTATGTATGTTATTAAACTTTTGGTTGATTTTCTGCTGTTAATCTGTCTCATATCAATTTAGTTCTTAGGCCAGCCAGAAGAACCTAGAAGGGTAGAGGAAAATTTCTTCCTCCCTGACGTTCTGATACTCAAAGATTACCCAGTGCACAAAATTCAAATAGATATCTGCATATATTTAGAAATGAGATATGTAACCCTTTAAATCCATTAGCACTTGAAATATAGGACCAAAACATCACTTGATATAACAGAAGAGCAACATCTTTGCAGATGTCTCTGGCCCAAGATAATCTTCAAATCATGTGGTTTGTATCCATCTGGTTCAAAAATTTTCAGTATTTTAGTTCCCACATTGTAGAATAGTTTAAATTGCAACAATCTCATGACCATAGTGTATGTAACGACTATGATAACACGTAAAGTCTCATGACTAGCACATAGCTGGGGCTCAAAAGACATTAGTTTATTTCTCCGTTGGTGACTATTAGCAATTCTTTTAAACTAATGACAATTTTTCCTGTCATACAACTGTATAATGCTTTCAAAATAAAAATATTTTTATAATTCTGGAAAAATATTGTCAACTTTGTGATATAAGAAATTTCTGATATTATTAAATATTAGAAACCTTAATAGAATAAATATCCATTTACCCATCAGCTGACTTCAACTACTACCAGCTGATGGCAATATTATTTTATCTATACTATACCCAATACCCCATTTCACTTCTGGATTATTTTTAAGGAATTCCAAACATTAACCTATATTTTTTGTAAATATCTTGGTATGTATCTTGAAGAGATACAGATTCTTCCCCCCAATGCAAACACAGATTCTCACACATAAATAATTGAAAATATTCATTAAAATGATTAAATATCAATTATTGTTAAAAATTTTCCAAATTGTCACAGAAATATTTTTCTTTTACAGTTACCTATTTGAATCAGAATTCAAATATAGTCCAAGACTTATAGTCACTTGATCAATCTCCTTAGTCTCTTTTAACTGTAAATTTCATTTCATGATTTTCCTTGAAATGTATTTACTGACAAAATTGGATTGATTGTCCTCAAGAGTTCCCCACAGTCTGCAATTTGCTAATATCATTCCCACTGTGTCATTTAATATTTTCCTTTAATCTCTGCATTTCTGCAAATTTGTTGTGATATGATCATATTCAGGCTTAATATTTGGCAGACTACTCCTTAGATAATATTCTGTTTCTTTCTTCCTTTTTTTCCTTCCTCCCTCCCTCCCTTCGTTTTCTCTGTTCTATTTTTTCTTTTTCTCCCCTCTTTTCCTCTTTCTCACAGATTCTCTCTCTTATTGTCTTTTTGTTGTTGAAAGATCCCTAAATCTTTGCAATTATGCGGTGGTTTTAACTGGTACTATTCTAATTATTTTATCCCATTTCATTATTATCTGGAATAACTCTGTAGAAAATGAATGTCCTCATTAACCAGGTTACTCAGAAGTATTATTCATATAAGAAAATAGGATATATGTTAATTTATGGCCTATCTATGTGATTTAAAAGAAAAAAATAATGGGTTCTTTAGCTTCCTGCAAAGTTAAGCAATGAATTTTTTTTTTGTCCTTATATCAGCAATGTGTTTACATATATTTAATATGTCAATCCATTGCACTTATTATTCACATTGATGTGCATTTTTCCAAATTTTGCCTATGGGAGCCTTTCTTAGATGATGCCTGAGTCCTTTTGACATGACCCAGCAGTCTTTGAAAGCTTCCTTGCTTTCTTAAATCACATGGTACTTCTTGACTCTTCAATAATTTTCATCCAAGTCTTGGAAAGCCTCCAAATGCTTCTGGGAAGTTTATATACCACACTCTGGATACTAATGAGCATTTCCCATGGACAAAACTAGAAAATATGTATGTTTTGTAAAACATGAAAAACATAGTAAGCTCATACTTGTAATTCTAATTCTAGTTCATGGTAAAAGTTTTTACTTGATATATTTAATCTTGCACCACTGTCACCTTTCTCCCATGAAGAAAAAGCTTAGATTTCATTATATCTACTTGTTTTCTTTATTCTACAATATTAATATTACAGTTTCAACATAACAATGCAGACACAACCTTCAACAACATAATCACTAAAAAAAGTTTATTATCATTTCCACAGGCTATTTTCACAGGGTAAACTCCATTAGGGATATTTTGTCAAATTACTGTATTTTTAAGTCACTGAACAACGTTTTGTATTTTACTGCCATCTGGATTTACAACAGTATCTTATTGTTAGAATCAATTATTAAAAATTTCATAGGTTTTAATTTTAGATGTTTCTGGAAAATTAGTTTTGTTTACATTTTTCTAAAATACTTATATGGATCCAAAGCCAAATCAAGAACACATATATACGGAATCTAAAAAAATGGTACTGATGAACCTAGTGGCAGGGCAGGAATAAAGAGGCAGATGTAGAGAACGGACTTGGGTGGGGGAAGGGGAAGGGGAAGTTGGGGCAAAGTGAGAGTAGCATTGACATTTATACACTACCAAGTGTAAAATAATAGTTGGAAGCAGCCGCATAGCACAGGGAGATCAGCTCGGTGCTTTGCGAAGACCTAGAGGGGTGGGATAGGGAGGGTGGGAGGAAGGCTCAAGAAGGAGGGGATATGGGGATATATGTATGCATATGGCTGATTCACTTTGTTGTACAACAGAAACTAACACACCATTGTGAAGCAATTTTACTCCAATAAAGATGTATTAAAAAAAAAAAAAGTATTTTTAAAATATCTAAAATTTAACCTCTATGCTTCCACTCTGTAACATATTACCCTCTATATATAATACTATTATTTTAATTTACATTTTAGATTTGCGTTTTTATATAAAGAGTAGTATTCTACTCACACTGAATTTTTTTTTAATATCTTTATTGGAGTATAATTGCTTTACATTGTTGTGTTAGTTTCTGCTGTATAACAAAGTGAATAAGCTGTATGCATGTGTATATCCCCATATCTCCTCTCTCTGGAATCTCCCTCCCACCCTCCACATCCCACCCCTCTAGGTGGTCGCAAAGCACCAAACTGATCTCCCTGTGCCATGCAGCTGTTTCCCACTAGCTATCTATTTTACATTTGGTAGTGTATATATGTCAATGCTACTCTCACACTTAGTCCCAGCTTACCCCTCTCACTGTCCATAACCTCAAGTCCATTCTCTACGTCTGTGTCTTTATTCCTGTCCTGCCCCTAGTTTCATCAGAACAATTTTTTTTTTAGATTCCATATATATGTGTTAGTATACGGTATTTGCTTTTCTCTTTCTGACTTACTTCACTCTATGACAGACTCTAGGTCCATCCACCTCATTACAAATAGCTCAATTTCATTTCTTTTTATGCTTAACTCAATTTCATTTCTTTTTATGGCTGAGTAATATTCCATTGTGTATATGTGCCACATCTTCTTTACCCATTCATCTGTCAGTGGGCACTTAGGTTGCTTCCGTGTCCTGGCTGTTGTAAATAGTGCTACAATGAACACTCTGGTACATGACAAGACATATTATTTATCTGTTCCATCTCTCTTCTTTCCCCTATTGTCTCTGTCCTATCGAAGTTAGATTATACTCCTAACAATATCACTTCAAGGCAGGAGTTTGTCCTCATAGGGAGCCTTTGTTTGCTTGTTTTAGGAATTCATTTTCCCTAGTCAGTTTTTGCTCTTTCCAAACCACTGGTCCTACTTTACAATACCCATAAATTGGAACTTGCAAAATTCTGTCAGTTTTTAGTTGTTTGCTCAGATTATGTTACATGCTTCTCAGTGACAACCTGTTAGATACTTTTATGTTCTGTTCTCAACAGAGTCCTGTTGCTGTCTGATTCCTCTTGCAAAGTATCTGATAACACTAAAGTCTTTAACTGAAGGAGATTTGTACATACCACGCATATTTTATGATTCCTGGGTGTTGTAAATTGAGTTGTGTTCCCCTACAAAAATGTTGAAGTACTTGTTAATGTGACATTATTTGGACAAAATGATGAGGTCATTTGGGTGGGCCCTAATCCAATATGACTGTATACTTACAAAAAGGGGAAATTTTGTACATACATGCACACACATACACACACACACGGAGAATACCATGTGAAGAGTCACAGGAAGAAGGTAACCATCTACAAGGAAGGATGACCGTGACTACCAGAAGCTAGGAGAGGGGCCTGGATTAGTTCCTTCCACACAGGGCTAAAGAGTTTTGCTACAAATCTAAATATCTAAATATCATCTCGAAGTTTACAAACATTGTATTCATTAGCTGTTACCTATGATAGGTGGCGTTAGCAGGCACAGTGTAATTAGGGAATGTTCTAATGCTATGGAATACATAATCAAACAAGTACTGTAATTTTATAAAGCCACCTGCGTTGTAAAACATATTTACTTCTTACTTATTCATTACTATTTATATTGGAGTTAGAAGACACTGTTGAATATAGGCAAACTCATAGATAGATTAAAATATACAAATCTTAATCAACAATGAACTTAGCCTGGGTGGATCGAAGCGTGTGAGGTGAAACAGTGAAAATAGAAAATAATTTCTTGTCCAGAACGTATAAAACTGCCTGAAGTCTTTATTATACACCATTTCAACAATATTTATTAAACTGACATATTCCCTTTTAATGTGAAATGATTAAAAGACACTAGCTATATGGAAAAAGTATAATTGTAAAGAGTGAATGATTTAAACTTTGTGATGATATGAGAATATTTCTAAATGTCATTTCCCAAACACCATAAAACACTGTCACTAGGAGAAAAATAAGTATTTTAATGTCATTATTTGAACTGACCTGTTTCTAGTTATATAACTTTCATTTGGTTACCCAAGGAAGAAACACAACAATTAAAGAGAGAAAGAGTTTTTGTGTGTAACTAATAATATCTCCTGTGTAGATGAGCCAATTGTAAGCCATCACAAAAGGCCACTGAAGCCAGACAATTTCACAGTTTTTTGTGGGTTTTGTGTGTCTGTGTGCATGTGCGTGTGTGTATGCGTGTGTGTGTGTGTGTGTGTGTGTGTGTGTGGACATGCATACTATTTGCAACATTGTTTTAAGAAAAATATGTGCAATATTTATATGGACTATTTTAAAATAATTTAAATATAATTTAAACTACATTAACATTTGTGCAATGCCCCATGAAAAAAAGACCTAGGTTTTTCTAATAATATATTTTACACACTTGAAAAAGAAAAGGAGGGCTTCCCTGGTGGCGCAGTGGTTAAGAATCCGCCTGCCAATTCAGGGGACATGGGTTCGAGCCCTGGTCCAGGAAGATCCCACATACCGCTGAGCAACTAAGCCCGTGCACCACAACTACTGAGTGTGTGCTCCAGAGCCCGGCGAGCCACAACTCCTGAAGCCGGGTGCCTAGAGCCCGTGCTCTGCAACGAGAGAAGCCACCGCTATGAGAAGCCTGCTCACCACAACGAAGAGTAGCCCCCGCTCGCCGCAACTAGAGAAAACCCGTGCACAACAACAACGATCCAACACATCCAAAACTAAATAAATAAAATAAATAAATTAAAAAAAAAAAAGAAAAAGAAAATATTTAAAGTCTTTATGTAAATAGAACATGCAAACTATTTGGTGATGTTTGATGTTACATGAAAGATATCACTGAAGAATTATTTTTAATTTTGAAATATATGTATAATATTAAATAAATCAGTGAATTATAAATATTGTTTTGTTTGTTCCCTTAAATAATTGGTCTGGTGAAATTTGCTATGAGATTTGTAAATCTCTTAATTAGGATGAAAATTTTTATGCAGGACAAGATTTTACAAACAGATTAAAAAGTGCCATTGGGGATATCTGGGGACTTTTAATCCTTTTAAGTTTGTTCACGATCACAGACAATCCCAAACTTGGTAGCTGGTAATTCAGATAACTACTGAGAGAAAGCAGGTTTTGAAGCACAGCTAATTTGTCTAAATATACAGCTCTAATTGTTTTCAAATACTAGAACTTTATACTCTAAGGATATAAATGAAATTATGGTGTGCAACTGATGACTCGTTTAGTCATTTCAGATATATATTTACTGTCTAGTTAAACAATCATGGTAAGTATCTTTTAATGATGATCTTAAAGTTTTGGGTTAGTTGTCTTTATTGTAATGCATACCGTGACAACAATATACACATTTGTCACCTATGTGCCCACTAGGTTATATCTTAATGAAGAGTTATCTTGGTTTCTTTTGTGCCATGTTGTATTATTCCCAGTTGTGTCTAAAGGAAGATACAAACTCCCTCACCAGTTGTTATGGTAAAAAATAAACATTAATGGAATGTTAATATTCTCCTCCACATACAAACACAGTTTGTAAATAATTTGAGTCTCTCTTCTGCTGTAAAATTTCTGAGCACTTCTCACTTCCATGTTATATTAGAAGAAGCAGAGACTTTCTTTTTTGGAAGGATTTTTTTCTTATTGAAATGAACTTATTTACAAAACAGAAACAGCCTCACAGATATAGAAAAAAAAATGTATGGCTAACAAAGGGGAAACGGTGGGGTGGGATAAATTAAGAGTATGGGATTAATAGATACACACCTCTATATATAAAATAGATAAACAACAAGAATTTACTGTATAGCACAGGGAACCACCTTCAAAATCTTGTAATAACCTATAATGGAAAAGACTCTGAAAAAGCATAGACTTTTAATACATCATGGAAATCAGCCTGTACCCTTTATGATCTCAAAATTTTGTCTGTGGACTGCAGGTGAAACTTAATGCTTTGTGATGTGGTATAAAAAGGGTTTGCAATTTTTAGGGGTTTGCAATGTGATTAAATAATTCTTATTTTATATACATTTCACCCATTTGAAATGAAACACATAATAATTTTCACAAGAATCCTGTAATGATATCACACCCTGAAAGGCTGCTCATGCCCTAAAACAGCTATACGGTTTAATTGATCTTAGACTAGTATAATTCGCACTCATGTGTGTATTTGTTAGAGTTGTTTTTTAAATTATTACTGTGCTGTATTATAATTCCAGCTCACAAAGATTGATCAGGGCTCAGCAACGCCTCACTAGAGCGTAAAATCAGTGATGAAAAGAATAACGTAAATGGAAAATGGTCAACAGAACTTCAGTGTCTGCTGAATAAATGAAGTTTGTGGCTCCAAAAATTTGCCAAGTCACCTGAAAAATAAAAATGTGAATATAGACCTGACTATGAAAACATGGAGAAAAAGAACTTGAGCTAGAGATCCATTTGCTCCAGATCCCAGCACCATATCTTGGCAGCCAGGTAAATAGTGACACAAAACCATTAAAATTTCATATCATTTTCAAAACAGCATTTCTTGATGCTAAGAAAGCAATTGTAGTTTTAGACAGAATAGGCACAAAATAACATTTGCAGGCTTAAAATTGATGAATTATATATCTAAATGCAAAGCAGAGACCATAAATACTGAAGCATCACGGAAAGTTGCATTCCTGGTTTAGGAAAACAACTGTATTGCAGTTGCTCTAAAGCTTGTACAGAATAGCTGTGGACATTATGACAAATATCAGGCGCTGAAAAGAGCAGTGTGAGTTGCTGGCAAAACTCTTTTATCAAACAACATTTTGGGCCTCACGCAACTACTATCACATTTGTCTGACTGCAGATTTTTTGCTTTACACTTGGATGAAACCAATTATGTGCAGGGTATGAATCAGCTCTTGGCACTTTGGTAATTCATATACAAAAAAGACATGGTCACCAGATTTTGATCTGTTCATCGCTGACGTGCTATTAGCACACAAAGTTTATTTAGGTAATTATATTATGACTGCATGTCAGGTAGGCAAAATGCTTATGAGAGTCAATATCAATGGAATTATAGTTTTGTGTACAGCGAAGGGAAAATTATACACCTAAGTACCGACTATTTTGGTTACAGAGTAATGATGTTAGTTAACAATAGACTGACTTTTCTGATTTTCTTTTAATGTGTTAAGCATTTTAGAAGTTCTCGCCTTCAGTTTACTCAAAAGTGGTAGCCTCGTTGTGCGGCAGATTTTAATTAAAAGGATAATGGGCACAGGAAGTGTACAGAGTATTATTCTACAGCTGTCCAGGACGATGAAAACTTCAATTACTGATGCTTTCTGAATCTAAGTTTCCTTATCTCTGTATCAAGATAATATTAAAAATTAATGAGTTACTTTGAGAAATGAAATGTATGTATAGTATCTAGAATATTACAATATGAAATTTCCTGGTAATAAAAGTTCACACACATATTTATATCTATCTACCTCTCTACATATATATGAGTTGTATATATATATATATATATATATATATATATATATATATATAGACATATTTTCATGCATATTTTATGTATTTATTTGTTGAACTATTTTAGAAGGATTGTGCAAAGTCAGAGGTCAATGGGATGGTCATACCTTCAAAAAATAAACCAAACCACGTACTGCACTCTCTTCATAAGAAAAGCCTTTCTCTTCTTACTCTTCATTTTGACCTTAAAACTTTTTATGTATTGTTCTGGAGTCCACAATTTGAAATGTACTTCCATTGCTTTAAAAGGATTAGGAAAATAGTATTAAAGAGATTGAAAACTATAAACATGATCTAGGTGAGATAGAAAGTTTAGTCAAATGGAATCTTTGAGTCTAGAAATATTTTCAGAATGTTTGAACCATATATTTTATTTTTTGTTGTTGTTGTTTTTATTTTTTTAACAACCTTATTGCAGTATAATTGCTTTACAATGTTGTGTTAGTTTCTGCTGTATAACAAAGTGAATCAGCTATATGTGTACATATATCCCCATATCCCCTCCCTCTTGCATCTCCCTCCCACCCTCCCTATCCCACCACTTTAGGTGGTCACAAAACAGCAAGCTGATCTCCCTGTGCTATGCAGCTGGTTCCCACTAGCTATCTGTTTTACATTTGGTAGTGTATATATGTCAGTGCTACTCTCTCACTTCGTCCCAGCTTACCCTTCCCTCTCCCCATGTCCTCAAGTCCATTCTCTGCATCTGCATCTTTATTCCTGTTCTGCCCCTAGGTTCTTCAGAACCATTTTTTTTGTTTTAGATTACATATACCAGTGTTAGCATACGGTATTTGTTTTTTCTTTTCTGACTTACTTACTCTGTATGACAGACTCTAGGTCTATCCACCTCACTACAAATAACTCAATTTCATTTCTTTTTATGGCTGAGTAATATTCCATTGTATGTATGTGCAACATCTTCTTTATCCATTCATCTGTTGATGGACACTTAGGTTGCTTCCATGTCCTGGCTATTGTAAATAGTGCTGCAATGGGCATTTTGGTACATGACTCTTTTTGAATTATGGTTTTCTCAGGGTATATACCCAGTAGTGGGATTGCTGGGTCATATGATAGTTCTATTTTTAGTTTTTTAAGGAACCTCCATACTGTTCTCAATAGTGACTGTATCAATTTACATTCCCACCAACAGTGCAAGAGGTGAACCATATATTTTAAAATAGTAAATTTTATCATTGATGTATATTAATGTGTCTACCAAAATAAAATGCGTGCATGTGCTATACACAAAATATTGCAAATTACTTAATGTTCTTGAGTTTTATTTCACTGTGCATTGATAATATAAAATACAACTATTGTCTAAAAAATTTAAGTAAATTTTTTTTAAGGGTAGTTTAAATATTTGACTAAATGAATTATTTTCAATTATATCTAGTATTTTAACTTCCAGTCTAATATACTTGCATGTATGCCAGCACATTCATTAATCTTAATAATTCAATAGGAAGTTTTGATAGCAGAAATTTAATATGAGTTTATTTGCAATTGATCCTATTATGGGAGATCAAAGTTTAATAGAAAAATACAATTTCTCTTTCTAAAGCATTAAGATCTATTTTAAAAGCCCTATTAGTAATTTAAAGTAAAACCTCAAAACATAAAATATATACATTATACCATGACAAAACCAAAATTAGTATCAAAAATCTAATTAATTTAGACATAAAATTATTTACCGTTAAATATCATCTTGTAAATAACTCTCAAAGGATTAAATAGTTTCAAGATGCCTTTCTATGTATTGAAACTTTAGTTTGGTTAGGATTTTGTTAATTTTTGCTAAAATGAATATTCTTTCTCATTTGATTTAAAGAACTTCATGTGCTTAGACAATTCCCTTTGAAAATATTCATAAATAATTTTCAAGTGGATCATAAAAATAATAACTTATGGACAAATAAAAGTGTTATGAAATATAATGAATGAAAAATAATATTGAAAAGATACCTGTGGTCATAAAATGACAATAGATCAAATAAATTCAAGACCCTTTGCCAGTAATTTTCCCAGAAAAATCTATTTTTGATGGTCTGGACCACTATTCATCTGTCTTTTCGTAATGAAATATTTGTTCCTTATTCAACAAACAACATACTAAAATAACTGAAGCTTGTAGGGCTTTAATTATAAATGGACTGATTTAATTATAATACTGCATTTGCAGTGAAGGTACACACACTTGAAATGTCAAACTTATGACTTACTTTTAACAGAATTTCAGTGGAAGGTGGGTTTTTTTGTGCATAGGTAGTTCTTGAATTCTAAGCCACCCTTGTTCAGTCTATGATTAAATCAAGTTGATCTCACAAAAAAGCTATTGAAAAACACATCCAATTAAAAAATGGGCAGAAGAACTGAATAGACATTTTTCTAAAGAAGACGTACAAACAGCCAACAGGTACATGAAATGGTGCTCAATATCATTAATCATCAGGAAAATTCAAAGCAAATATACAAACGTGAGATATTACCTCACACCTGTCTAAATGGCTACTATCAAAACAAAACAAAACAAAAAACCTAAGAAATAATGTGTTGGTGAGGATGTGAAGGAAAGAGAACACTTGTGCACTGTTGGTGAGAATGTAAATTGGGACAGACGTTATGGAAAATAGTATACTGAGTTTCCTTAAAAAAGTAATTATAGCACTACTATATGATTCTGCAATTCCACTAGCCTTGTTTTGCCTAAACCCATAAAATTTAAGGTTTACTTCCCTAGTTCCATTCTCTGAGCAGAAACAAGCTTCCTTCTCTGTGGTGAGACTTATGTTTTTGCTCAGTTCGAGTGAGTCTAAAGGCACTTCTCTCACTCTCATCTCCAGGGACTCAGAGAAACCCACAGCTATATTCAAATATCCTATATTCCACTAGTAGATTCTTCTCATTATTGTATTCTTCCAGAAGGGAAATGGGAGGGAGTGTCAGAAATGTACATTTCAAGCCACTGTACCCCTTAAGTGATTCTGTTATTACTTTATTAACTATAGAAGAGTATTCTGAGATACATTATGTGGAAATTATCCATATAGTCAGGGAATTATAGTGCAGGGTGACAACTAGAAATCACTCAAGGCTTCCATATAATTTCAAAATAAGAATATTAGGGATGCATTAAGTATCTTTTTCAATGATGCAGAGAAAGTTAGTAGTAAAAGAACTATGGGTAATGGCACGGCCCTAGATGATTAGCATGTCTGTCTCAGAGGTAGGATAAATGTTTTTGCAAAATCTATAAAATCCAGATTTAATCCCTTGTAACTATCTCAGTGTATTTAACTAATTTGGTGTTTAGACTTTTGCTATCAGCATATGATCACTACATCTCTACTTGGTCTTGCCATCACTTACCATAAAGGTTGGTTTCTCATTTCATCACTCAGCTGACTCCATCCAGATTCCCTCCTTAGTCATGCACTCCTGTTCAACCAAATCTTTTTACTAAATTAATATAAAACCTCATATTTTCAAACATAATTAAATCATTGCATTCACATGGTGATGATTTTTTATATTAATTTTGCTTTGATATTAAAGCAGCTCTTCCTTTTCTTCTTCTTACAATATCTTTTATTGTCCTCTGGAGTTACATTTCCATATGGGTTAGCTATAAAAGTCAGTGTGTATAATTACACATGTAAATTCTAACACATACTGTCAGTACCCTGCCTCTATAGCCTGGGCACTCTTCGCTACTATGTCTTCTTACTGCAGATGCCTGTTTCTCTGCCTGAGGCTTTTCTCTGGACTGCTTGAAGGTCAGACTAAGAACGCTGGGCTGTTAATGACCCTGGAAGCAGCTCTCTATTTATTGTAGAATTGAATTGGTAGATAAGCATCCTTGGTTTTGCATCTCTTGTTGTGGTGACTGAGGCATGCTCTGAACCATCTCTTAGAGGTCCCCAGCCCTGTGGAGCCCAAGATGCACCCAGTGGTCACCCACTCATCAATATCCCTTGCATTGGCTTATTTCCTTCACCTCCTTCACTCCCACTCTACCTTATTAATGCTTTCTGGAATCCTGTCCCTAATAAATCACTCACTTTCAAATCCTTGTCTCAGAATCATCTCTTAGGAAGCCCAAACTTAAACTTATGTACACACATACACACCGCACTCACACACACACGCACACACACATAAACATAAGACACATACTTTTCTAATGGCTTAAGGTCTACAGCCTAACTGACATGGATAGCTAAAAGAAATGAGGATTGTTCTAATATATTCATTCTGAACATTGAACCTTTTACTTAAACAATTAAATAAATTTAATAATTTCCGAGTTTCAATGATTAAATTAAATGAATTGAATCAAGTGATTCAAATAATCAAATTTTGATTTTAATGTTGTATTAGAAATCAGACGCTTCAGTTAAGTATTTACATCTCTTGTGTGTTTTAAAAGAGAAAAGTTCTGTATGGTAGAGCCCAATGAGACTGAGTATTGAAAGATCATAGAGGAGAACTGCTATTCTGTGAAAGTCCTTCCCTGATGAATAGTTATTGTGCAGTGAAGAAGGAGTTTCAAACACAAATGCTTTCTCAAAAAAAGTGGACAGTTCTTGATTATTTTCAAAGCCTTCCATTTGAAAAAGTTTTATTTCACTTTGATATGATGACAATAAATCACTGTAGACAGTGGAAAGTATTATTACACTTAACAAATAAAAGTGCAATGGATGGTGTAAAGAATCAGGTACCATGTCTTGTGAATATCTATGAAAATATGCCTAGAAAAATCTTTTAAGTAGAGTGTTTATTAAATAATTAATCAGCAATTCATACAAATTAAGTGGTTGGTAATTATTTGAACTTTAATTTTATATAATTTTTTCATAACCCTTACTTTTCTTTTTTTCTTATCATGTGATATGTGGGAAAGTTAAGCCAGGGAAAGAAATGTACCTAGTCCAAAATCTAACACCATGTAACGACTTTTACTCCTTCTGTACATACTTCACTGGGCTGGTAAACTTTTGATAGAGAAACACATTTGTTTCTGATGTCCTTGTGTTAACTACTATCTTAAATTCCTGGTATTGGACTCAAACAAATTGCCAACCCAAACTATTTGTCATCACCTTCTTCTGGTTATGTATCAAAGACTAACTAAAGCATAAGCAGACACATTCCTGATCTAACTGTGTATTGCTAATTAAAATTTATACTTTGAATATTTTTATGAGCTTAATTTCTAAATCCATTTGCTTTTTAGAGTTAAATTACCTTTTAGCTTATACAAATTGATTTTATGAATTTGCCATGATATTTTAAATCATAGTAGAAAGTATTTAGCCAGGTTTTGGCAGCATTTGAGTTTATTTCCAAATTATATTCAGTCCCTTTAAGATAGGCCTTTGGCTTGCAATAGTAACTGTTAAAATATGCCTTAATGAAGACTTTTCTACATTTCAACTAAACATCTAGAAAACTGCAATTAAAGATTACCTTTCTTAAACACTGACACTTGAGAAAGGCAATTTATTATTCAACTCTCAGAAAAATATACGCTAAATAAAAAAGTAAATGGAGAGACACTGAATGAAAACAACCATAATGTACTTGTATTTTGGCTCATGAAAAGCAGTAGTCCTGTCTCTGTGAAAGAACAAAAAAGAATATGTGTTCCTTCCCTCTGCCTTCTATCTTTACACTAACAACAACACAGGGCAACCAGTCCTCAGTGTCAGAAAAGTTGCATTTAAAGCAGTCAGTGAAATATTTAGAAATGGTCCCTATATTATAAATAGCCATAAAACAACAGGTCAGAAAACGTGGAGATGGGGAATATCAGTGTAGGTTAAAATTTGGAAGTTATAATCTGTATAATTTGTGGCAGGAGTTGGGGTGAGAGTGGTGGTTGTTTTAATGACAGAGCTAGGAAGAAACCTCAAGCCTCTGAAACTTGTGTGTAATTTTTATGTTATCTACCAGTTCGCAGTGACTAAGAACTAGTGAATGGTGGGAAATATAAAGACGGATCTAATGCAGTAGGAAATAAAGATGCTATAATCACATCACTCAAATATAACTGAAACTGAACTATTTCAAACTGAGAAATGACTACCTCCTCTAGACTAGGACTCATTTTAGTTCATTTAAAGTAAGTGTTGTGTTAGAAATTTCAGTACTCCCAGAGACCCTAAGAACATTTAGCGTTATTCAACTAATTATTCCTGCATAAAACACCCTGTCATAATATTAGGGAACTGCCTCAGTGGTTTTGGGCCTCTGTCTGAGATTTCCATCCTCTTTTGAGACCGAGTTATATCAGAAGTGGACTTTTCTCCCAAAAGTTTATGGGGTAGATACAAAGCATTTGCCAGTAACTACCCACCAACTACCAGATTTGTATGTAGTCGGACCTTCTTACAGTCTCTCTAAAGGAAAAGTGATTGGCAGTGATAAGAATCAATCATAACCTCATTACCCATTTGCAAAAAATTAAATGAGCAGGGCCTTCTGTGTTATTTAGAATCAGCATTCAACAGCAAGCTGGCACAATTTTTACACCGTGATTTCTCACAGAACAATGAAAGCATGTCATGTTCAATTTATTACAATAATTTGAAATTCATGTATTGGAGGAAGTTACACATGGATCTTGCTGGGACTTACCTGAAAACAATGAGTAGCACTCATGATTTCTTCGTCCTATTTTTTTTCAAAGAGACTGGGGAAAAGTCATTAAATGTGTTATGAATGACAAGATTTCTAGCTTATGGAAAAGGATTTAACAAGAGGTTTTCTGAAACAACTTTCACCATTTTTTTCTTCACATATGTATCCATATTCATGAATATTTGTGGACTTTAATGTTATGTATAATTTTAGATTCTCATAATTTATATATTTAACATTATAATATCAATATTTTCTGTCATTAAATTCTATTTAAGGTATAATTTCTAAATTTGGCCAGAGAGTCCATCTTATTTATATGCGATACTTGGTTTAACTATTTCCCTATCGTTGGAAACATGCTTTATTTTCATAATACTGTTGTAAATTTTTTTTTGATAAAATATGTTTTAGCATGAACAAAAAAATTAGAATTATTGAGACAAGACTATCATAGAGGATTTTTTTTAAATTATTTTATTGAAGTATAGTTGATTTACAATGTTGTGTCTATTTCTACTGTACAGCAAGGTGATTCAGTGATTTCTTTCATATTCTTTTCCATTATGGTTTATCACAGGATATTGAATATAGTTTGGTATACAGTAGGACCTTGTTGTTTATCCATTCTATATATAACGTAGAGTTTGTGTTTTTTTTTAATACATATCAGCATATTTCTGTCACGAAGACTAAGAAAATGGGAGAGTTTCAGTTTCATCTAATTTCCCTGTGAGAGATCATCTTGTACCTTTACCTCTCACGTTCTATTCTTTCTTTTCTCACTCAACTCTGTGTTACATTGACTCAACCAGTGAAGTGATAGTAATAATAATTGTTTTTAGTGTCTGCTGGTTGTCAAACACAGTATTAAGTATTTGATGCCTATTAATGCATTTAAATCCCATTTTACAGAGGGTGAAACTGAGACACAAAGATCTATAGTAAGCTTCCCAAGGCGCCCTAAACAATAAATAGCAAAGTTTGGATGCAAAGGAAAGTACCTCACTCTAGACACTCTATTTGATGACAGCACTTCATGGTGTCTGAATAAAGCCCCACAACGTGAGTAGATTTGTGTTTTGTGGGAAATCAAGACCACTGCTGGGATCCGTAGGGGATTCACATGCACATCAGGTTTCATGGTTCTGAAAAGTGTCTGTTGGTGTGAGGCCAGAAGGTCTTCTAGACAACACTGTTTTTAGTGAGCAGAGCAGCAATACCTGGAAGGAAGCCATGTACCTGGAAGAGACACAGCTAGATCTGGACATACTCAACCTCATCTACTTCCCCTGTTGAAATTAACTATAAATTGGACAATAAGCTAATTTCTTATATGAGCTGCCTATTGGTCTATATATGTCTGGGATTCAGAATAGATAACGAAAGTGTAAAAAACACCAAACTATTATAGAAAATCTTTAAAAGACCCAGGACACAGAATGTTTAACTTATGATTTTTAAACTTTTCAAGAGGTAAATGTCCCTATACTATATATACCATTTAAGAATGCAGAAAATGGTAAGCGATGCATAAAGTACTTGCCTATTCCTAAAATACTACCAAAATTAGTTAGAAAAGTAACATGACTTAACGAAATGTGTGTGAATAGAATGACAAAGTTTGTTGTAGACACAAAGGATTGCTTAGATACATTAAGAGCCAGCTGAAGTTTTAAATAGACAAAATGAAAAGAGGCAAATCCTTCTCAAAATACTGTATAGGTAAGCACGATTACATTTTAAGTCCTAATGGGAGGCTGGAAGTGTTAACGTGATCCTATATTTCATTTTAAGTTTGTCAAGATGTGAGTTCTTCCCAAATTAATCTATAGATTCAATGCAGCTCCAATCAAAATTCCAATTAGTTATTTTGTGGGTGTTGAGAAACCGATTATAAAGTTTATATAGAGAGGCAAAAGATCCACAATAGCTAACCCAATATTGAAAGAGAAAAACAAAGAGGGCTGACACCATCTGACTTTACTATAAAACTATAGAATCAAAAAAATGTGTTCTTAGTGAAAGAATCGACAAGTAAATCAATGAACCATAACAGCACACCCAGAAATAGACCTTTGACAAAGGAGCAAAGGCAATACAATGGAGAAAAGATAGTCTTTTCAACAAATGGTCCTGGAACAACTTAACGTCCACATAATAAATAATGAATCTAGATACAGACATTACATTTTTCACAAAAACTAACTCAGAATAAATTATAGACCTAAATGTCAAATGCTAAACTATAAAACTCCTAGAAGATAGCATAAGAAAAATCTAGATGACCTTGGATTTGGCAATTACTTTTTAGATACACCACCAAAGGCAAGATCCGTGAAAGAAGGAATTGATAAGCTGAATTTTATTAAAATTACAAACTTCTGCTTTGAAAAATATACTGTCAAGTGAGCGAGAATACAAGTCACAGAGTGGGAGAAAATATTTGCAATAAAGTTATATGATAAAGTACTGTTATCCAAAATCTGCAAAGAACTCTTAAAACTCAACAATAAGAAAATGAACAACCCAATTAATAAATGGGCCAAAGATCTTACCAGACACTTCACCAAAGAAGATATACAGATGACAAAAAGGAGTGTGAAAAGATGGTCCACATCATACATCATTAGGGAATTGCAAATTAAACGAGATACCACTACACACCTATTAAAGCAGCCAAAATCTGGAACATTGACAACATCGAAATGCTGGTGAGGTTTGGGAGCAAGGAGAACTCTCAACTCATTGCTGGTGGGAATGCAAAATGGTACAGCCACTTTGGAAGACAGTTTGGAGGTTCCTTTAAAAACGAAACATATTTTAACTATATTATTCGGTATTCTGTTCTTTGGCACTTACCCAAAATAGCTGAAAGCATATGTCTACACAAAAACATTCACACTGATGTTTATAGTGGCTTCATTCATAACTGCCAAAACTTGGAAACAACTAAGATGTCCTTCAGTATGCAAATTGATGGATAAACTGTGGTAAAATGAACAATGGAATATTATTGCATATTAAAAAGAAATGAGCTATCAACCCTTGAAAAGACATGGGAGATCTTTAAATGCACATTACTATGTTTGTGATTCCAACCATATGACATTCTGAAAAAGGCAAAACTGTGGAGAGAGTAAAAAATCAGTGCTTTCCAGGGGCAGGGTGGGTGGTGAATAGGCACAGCACAGTGAATTTTTAGGGCAGTAAAATTATTCTATGCAATCCTATAATTGTAGATATATGTCACTATACATTTGTCTAAACCTAGAGAATGTACAACATTGATAGTAAACTCTACGGTAATAGACTTTGTGTGAAAATGATGTTTCAAAGTAGATTCATTGATTCCAATAAATGTACCCCTCTGACGTTGGATGTTGATGGCTGGGGACCTGTATGTGGGGTTGGGTTAGGGTTATATAAAAACTGTGTATTTTCCACTCAGCTTTGCTGTGAATCTCAAACTGTTCTAAAAATAAAATTTAGTTTTAAAAAGTAAGCAAAACCAAGCAATTTTTAATAAAGTGATTTAAGAAACGTGATTAACACTGATTTATATATTTACATGTACATAGACACAGTAATGCGAAAAAGGAGAATCCTGGCATAAGAAAAGGAAGATATATTAATAAACTGTTTCATTTAGAAACAGATTGAAATAATTTTATAAGTTGAGTATGTGATAAAGGCAGATTTTAAATCAGCAAGAGGTGACATTTTTTTGAGTGAAAACAATATTTCCTCAAGTTGGTTAATGGTGGGTAAAGTAATAATGAACTTCATAGTATTTATCAAAATATTCATCAAAAATTATTCCAAGACCATTATAGACTTGAATGTTTTAAAGCATATCAAACTAGACAACAATAAGAACACAAGTGCATTTTGTTTGAAAGTGGTATCTACAAACATCGAATACAGTAATTTTTGAAAATTGTGCATAAAATGTTTAAAGTATTTTTAAATTCTCTTTTCCTGGAAAAACTAAATCTTTTTGTGTTGGTCTAAGTTTAACATTTTCTCTGGGAAAAGCATATTCAATTTTTTTTTTTTTTTTAATTTTTTTTTTTTTTTTTTAATTATTAGCACCTTTTTTTTTTTTTTTTTTTTTTTTATTAGCACCTTTAATTATTATTTATTTTATTTTGGCTGTGTTGAGTCTTCGTTTCTGTGCGAGGGCTTCCTCTAGTTGTGGCAAGCGGGGGCCACTCTTCATTGCGGTGCGCGGGCCTCTCACTATTGTGGCCTCTCTTGTTGCGGAGCACAGGCTCCAGACGCGCAGGCTCAGTAGTTGTGGCCCACGGGCCCAATTGCTCCGCGGCACGTGGGATCTTCCCAGACCAGGGCCCGAACCCGTGTCCCCTGCATTAGTAGGCAGATTCTCAACCACTGCACCACCAGGGAAGCCCTAATTCAATTATTTTTGATGCTCATGGGAACTAGAAGAAACTACTGTGCCCATTATGGAAGAAGTAAAGTAGAAAATTAAAAAAAAAAAGACTTAGTTTCTCTCAGCATCACTCTTGTTAATAGACCTAGCAATAAACAAATAGCAAACAGAATAATTGCCCTATTTAGAATCTAGGGGTTACTAATTTGGTCAAAGTAATTTGAGTGTTAATAAAATAGGAAGAGAAATAATCTGAGAAATGTAAATATGTTTTTATATTTTCTGAACCAAATTATCATGATTTAACTAAAAAAGTGGAAAAAAAACATTTATTTATGTTTTTATCAGAGTTTCTGACTGAAAGTTTTCTATATATCTTGGGACAATTTCCTGATAATAAAGCCTAGTGTTTATAGTAAAACATAACTTCTTATATCTTTACTTTTTATATATGGGCATGCCTTAAAAATACATTTGAAAAATTGAAGCAAAATATATACCCTAAGATGGGTTTCTGATTCCTGGGAATTTTTCAATAGTCAAATAAAATATTACTATCAATTTTATTTGGGAAATTAAGAATGGATATGCTAACTATAAGTAAAAAAAAAATGTGAATGAGTGTACTAATCTAACCCTTAATAGTATGGGATCTTTTATTAAGTTAATAATTATGAAATTAATGATAGATTTCTGTGCATACACAAATGTGGAGACATATGGTCACATTATCCTTTTGAAAAAAAGGAAAAGAAAAACAAACTCTTGTCTTTTATTATTCTTCCTTTGCCTACACTCCATACCTAGAAATAGAGGCATTTGTGAAAATGGTATGGAAATACATTGCTCTCCATGGGCTTGTCCTTTTCCTTAAACTCTTAGAAGACAAGTGAATTTTCAACACAGTGATTATTTAGCTTTTTTCCCTGATAATAAAGAAAAAGCAAAGTTAAATACCGTTTCCTATTTATACTGTTCTCTCTCTCTCTCTCTCTCTCTCTCTTTGTATCACTGCAATTTTCCAAATAATAGGAGGCTGGATGTTATAAAACTATGCAAAGGACACATATTCTGAGTTTCCATTGTACTTATTTTAACCATTAATTTCTTTTTTTTTAGTATCTTTATTGGAGTATAATTGCTTTACAATGGTGTGTTAGTTTCTGATTTATAACAAAGTGAATCATCTATACATATACATACACCCCCATATCTCTTCCCTCTTACTTCTCCCTCCCACCCTCCCTACTGCACCCTAAGGGTGGACACAAAGCACCGAGCTGATCTCCCTGTGCTATGCAGCTGCTTCCCACTAGCTATCTATTTTACATTTGGTAGTGTATATATGTCAGTGCTACTCTCGCACTTCGTCCCAGCTTACCCTTCCCCCGTCCCATGTCCTCAATTCCATTCCCTATGTCTGAGTCTCTATTCCTGTCCTGCCCCTAGGTTCTTCAGAACCTTTTTTTTTTTTTTTTCTCAGATTCCATATATATGTGTTAGCATACGGTATTTGTTTTTCTCTTTCTGACTTACTTCACTCTGTATGACAGTCTCTAGGTCCATCCACCTTATTACAAATAACTCAATTTCATTTCTTTTTATGGCTGAGTAATATTCCATTGTATATATGTGCCACATCTTCTTTATCCATTCATCTGTTGATGGACACTTAGGTTGCTTCCATGTCCAGGCTATTGTAAATAGAGCTGCAATGAACATTGTGGTACATGACTCTTTTTGAATTATGGTTTTCTCTGGGTATATGCCCAGGAGTGGGATTGCTGGGTCATAGGGTACTTCTATTTTTAGTGTTTTGAGGAACCTCCATACTGTTATCCATAGTGGCTGTATCAGTTTACATTCCCACCAACAGTGCAAGAGGGTTCCCTTTTCTCCACACCCTCTCTAGCGTATATTGTTTGTAGATTTTTTGATGATAATTCTGACTGGTGTGAGGTGATACCTCATTGTAGTTTTGATTTGTATTTCTCTAATGATTAGTGATGTTGAGCATCCTTTCATGTGTTGGTTGGCAATCTGTATATCTTCTTTGGAGAAATGTCTATTTAGGTCTTCTGCCCATTTTTGGATTGGGTTGTTTTTTTTTGTTTTTGTTTTTGATATTGAGCTGCATGAGCTGCTTGTATATTCTGGAGATTAATCCTTTGTCTGTTGTTTCATTTGCAAATACTTTCTCCCATTCTGAGGGTTGTCTTTTCGTCTTGTTTATGGTTTCCTTTGCAGTGCAAAACTTTTAAATTTCATTAGGTCTCATTTGTTTATCTTTGTTTTTATTTCCATTTCTCTAGGAGGTGGGTCAAAAAGGATCTTGCTGTGATTTATGTCATAGAGTGTTCTGCCTATGTTTTCCTCTAAGAGTTTTATAACGTCTGGCCTTACATTTAGGTCTTTAATCCATTTTGAGTTTATTTTTGTGTATGGTGTTAGGGAGTGTTCTAATTTCATTCTTTTACATGTAGCTGTCCAGTTTTCCCAGCACCACTTATTGAAGAGGCTGTCTTTTCTCCATTGTATATTCTTGCCTCCTGTATCAAAGATAAGGTGACCATATGTGCACAGGTTTATCTCTGGGCTTTCTATCCTGTTCCATTGATCTATATTTCTGTTTTTGTGCCAGTACCATACTGTCTTGTTTACTGTAGCTTTGTAGTATAGTCTGAAGTCAGGGAGCCTGATTCCTCCAGCTCCGTTTTTCTTTCTCAAGATTGCTTTGGCTATTCAGGGTCTTTTGTGTTTCCATGCAAATTGTGAAAATTTTTGTTCTATTTCTGTGGAAAATGCCAGTGGTAGTTTGATAGGGATTTCACTGAATCTGTAGATTGCTTTTGGTAGTATAGTCATTTTCACAATGTTGATTTTTCCAGTCCAAGAACATAGTATATCTCTCCATCTGTTTGTATCATCTTTAATTTCTTTCATCAGTGTCTTCTGGTATTCTGCATACAGGTCTTTTGTCTCCTTAGGTAGGTTTATTCCTAGGTATTTTATGCTTTTTGTTGCAATAACAATTAATTTCTAACTTCCAACTTCCTTTAAGCCATAAAGGATCCATTTTATTTTAAGGTTTATAATTTAAAAAGGAAAATAATTTAGTGTCATAATTTAGCAGAAAATGCATTTTTCTTTCAAAAGTACTTAAAGGAGTTTAAAGCTATTTCCTCCATTTTTTAAAACAACATTCATAAAATTGAAAAAAAAAAAAAAACCAAACTGAAGGATAAAAGTAAGTATCTTTACCGCAAGGTCATGCCTAAGGTTTTGATACACTTATTAAGTATCTTCTAAATATCGATCTACAGCCACAACAGCTATTAAAACTCTAGTCCTAGTCCTTATTTTAGACTGTCACCTTATTTTAGACACTTCATGCATTTGCTACTTCCTTAAATTCAGAAAGTTTGAAAATGAACACAATCCTTGCAGTTTAAGGTGTATTTCTCTCCTACATCCCCTATGTCAGTATTTTTCAACTATTACAGAAATTGACCAGTAGTTACTCTAAATAAATATTTTTGCAGTGAGACTCAGAAAATGGCATCTTAACAGGCACCTCAAGGAAGTGTTAATCTGATGATTCTTCTTTTAAATCTGAGAAAAATTGATCTTACTGATATCATTATACACTTTGACACCAATGATAGAAACCAGTCTCGAATTCCAGTCTCTCTTTTTCCCCAACAATCATTCCTTTAACTTTGTACAGTGATCCATTTCTTATTCAGATTTAAGGGGTTCTTCACCAGTTGTAACACTCAGAGTGTTGTTTTCCACAAATATAATATCGTTCATGTCATAATAAAAAAAGAAAAATAAAATAATAATAATAATAAAAAAATAATAAAAATAAATCTTTCATTTTATTCCAGGAAATATAATATGTAAAGAATTATTATCAAAGTTATTAGATTTTCCACAGTTTGGCTGTACCCTTTTTTTAAACTTTATTTCTCATTGTTTTATTTCATGAATCTATATCTCCAGAACCATACAAAATGTATTCTGAGTTCAGTTATACTGGAAAATCCAAAATGGCTCATTGACTTGACTCATAGTTGATGCTAGTTGATACTGAAGGACTATCAAACCAAGTGTCTACATAGAGTCTCTCTGTATGGCTTAGGTTTCTCACAGCATGGCTCAGTACAAGGAAGGAAATGGAAACTTCCCTGTCCTTAAAGTGCTGGCAAAACACACGTTGGTTAAAACATTTTCAGGGCTCAGACAACTTCAAAGAGCTAGATACAGAGACTCCATCTCTTGACAGAGAAGGTGGCAAGTTGTATTCAAGAGCATGTGATATGGATATTTGGAAAACACAATCTTCCACAGCCTACCTTCTGGCTACGACAATTCTCAATACTCTCATATAAAATATGCTTTTACCCCATCTCCCAAGATTCTTAAACCCTCATCCTATATGTTATAGTCTGAATGTTTGTGTTCCCCCAAAATCCATATGTTGAAGCCTAATGCCCAATATGATGGTTTTAGGTAGTGGAACATTTGGGAGGTAATTGGGTTGAGATGGTGGAATCCTCATGAATGGGATTAGTGCTTTTATAAAGGAGACCACACAGAGCTGCCTAGCCCCTCTTGCCATGTGAGGACACAGCAGAAAGATGGTCATCTATAAAGAGGAAGTAAGTCCTTACCAGACCCTAAATTGGCTGGTGCCTTGATCTTGGACTTCCCAGCCTCCAGAACTGTGAGAGAAATAAATGGTTGTTGTTTATGAGCCAGTCAGTCTATGATACTTTTGGCATCAACTTGATGTCCAGAATCTTGAAATTTAAATCAGACCCTGTTGAGAGTAAAGTTTCACTCAAATATGGTTCTTTTCAATCTAAAGATTTGTGAACAAAAGGGAAAGTAATAAAGCTGGCCCCCTCCAACATTCATGGTAATACAAAGAAAGAATAACTTCAAGGAACATTTCCTTTAAAAGGGGGGAGGAATGTAAAAAACTAGGTTGTCACTGTTTCATAGAAATACTGAAATCTAGCTCAGTATATATTGCTAGATTCTTGATTAGAAATGAGTCCTTCTTTGTGGGAGTTTTCTTCATGGCTCTAGACTTTGTTCTTTGAGCCTTTATCCCACACTCTTAGTTACTCTTTCTTTCAATAAAAAAATGCCTATATTTGTAGCTAGGTAGCTTTCTCAGCCTTCTTACTTTGAGGATGTTGTGGATCCTAAGCTTTTTTTTTTTTTTTTTTGATATTGACCACGCTTGTATTTTCCAGTCCATACCAATGTGCTTCTGCTTAGTACAATTCCCTTAAAAAGAGAATTGTGGGTTTCCTACGGATATTCTGGTAATTGGCTCTGTTAAACAAAAATTTAAATCCCTTCAAACTATGGTGCTGCAGGGCAACCTCCTTAAGATTTTTAGAAACCATTTTGGAAATCCTGGAGAGTATATTAGGCATGTCTTTAAGATCATTTAGAAGTCACTTTATCAATCAGAGAGCACACAAAAACATGCATGCCCTTACTACTCTTTTTTTTTTTTTTTTGTATTAGGCATCAGGTTTATTGGTCATATTATTTTAAAAGTTCATCTTCAAACAAAATAGACCTTAAATATGATTACCAGTATCAGTAGCAACAGTCATCAGTCTTTAATGGGTACCCAAGGAAAGAGTGTTGACACAACTCCCATGGAACACTTCATTTTTTATTTTTTATTTTATTTTTTATTGAAGTATAGTTGATTTACAATGTCATGTTATTTACAGGGGTACAGCAAAGTGATTCATATATATATATATATTATTTTTTCATTCCTCTACTATTCTTAAAAGAAAATTTGTCTCGTAAAGGTTTATAAGGAATCATCTTATATCCTTTTGGGACCTTAGCCAAGGGTCTCACAGCTACATACTTCATTTCAAAATTACTCTGAGGCCACATTTTACTCATAAATCCTGAATTTGAGTCTTTATCTCAGACCGTTTTTTACCTTAAGAACATTTAGGTGAGTGGAAAGGCTCTCTTAGTCCCTCTATATGTCCTATAAAATTTGCTAAAGTATTGAAAGTTTTTATTGTTAGTTTATCTCTAGCTGCATCTTTTCAGACACCGCTACAAGAAACCAGTTCACCTGAACAATTTCTTTAGATCAATTCATAGGTTCATAAAGTTTAATATTTCTTTTTCATCTTATCACAGGTATTAGTTTTGCTAAATTTTCTGCCACCACAGACACACATTATCATCCCTCCAGCCTCCCATCTCAGTGTCCTTTTACCTTCCATCAGTTTCCCTGAGGTCATTCTTGCTTCTGCTAATTGTCTGGTAGCAATGCCATTTCCAAATATTTTAAATTATTTTTATGACACCATCACAGTAACTTGCCTGGTGGTTCATTCACATAGCTGGTTCTTAGCTAAGAATTCCTTAGAGGCGGTATAACTGGATGACTCTATTTATAATCTTTCATATGTGCTATGGGCTCTTCCTGCATGACTCCTGAGTTTTAAGAGGTAAGATGCAGAAACAGATTAGTTAAGGGTTATCCCTGGACCTGATAGTTTTACTGTATTATATTGGTCAAAGTAATCTCAGAGACTGAACAGGTTCAAGAGAGTAAAAGATAGATTCCGACAATTAGTGCAGGAATAATAAGATTATAATGCAAAAGAGCATCAAGGATGGGAGTTAGAGGTACAGTCATAAAATACAATCTTTCATACATTCTAGTTAGGAAGATTCTTACACCTGCACTGCATGCTTATTGCCAAAGTCCATTCCAAATATTAAATACTGATATTTTAAATAAATATTTTCTAATGGTATATACTGCTTCAGAAACAATGTGAATTATTTTGAACATAGTGATGAAATAATCAAAAAAGCTGCCAACCTCAAGTAGCTTACAATAGAGTGGCACAGATATTTATTCAACTGTGATGCATGTTATGATGTCTAACACAGTCTAATTCTCATTCTTTTCAAGGTGTGTCTTTATGTGTTTGCTTGCTTTTGTTGTGGTTTGTTACTGAATGTTTCTAGAATCTATTATTTATCCTTGTAATTACAGAATTTTCACAGTGGTTTTGGGAAAGGGTCTTTATAACTCACTCTGCCGGGCAATAACTGGGTCCTCTCCATCTGAAGACTTCGTAATTCTAGAAAATACAATAGAATTTCATGGTAAGTTTCTTCTCTTCAATTTTTGTGTTTTCCTCTTTCTGTAATGCATCTTATGCAGTTGTTGAAATGTCAACATTGATTGATTATCTATGGGTCTTATCTTTTCCCAAACTTTTAATCTTTGTCATTTGATTCTATGTTCTGGAAAATATATTCACTACAGCTGCAAAACTTCCAATTTTTTCATATTGTTCTGTCTTTGACAGTTATTTTTTAATCTGAGGGTTTTTTCCCTTATGCCTCTATTTCGATTACTTCCATTTTCATTGCATTAATTTCTAGTTTTACTAATTTATTTCTTCTTTTTTCTGTTTTTTGTACCAAATTTTAAATTTTTTTAATTTTAGGATTTTCCCTGTTACCTGTTAATCCTTGATAATCTGTTAATTGTTAAGACTGAGAAATTCTTGACCTGCCACCATCAGGTCTATGGCCATGAACTTTGGCATAGCCTCTGGACAAGGGCAGCTTGCCCCTGAATAATTTCAGTGAATATAAAAGCTTTAAAGAAAAACTGATGAAGTGTTTCTGTGGTGAAAAATCTTAAAGTGCTTTGTGCAAAAATGAATAAAGTGACAATGAGCCAATTCTGAGTTTAGTTCTCATATGCTATGCATGTTTCTCCTGTCTGACTTGTAGCCCTGTCCAACCACCATGGGAAAGGCTCAGTCTTGCCTACTAGTGAATGAGAGATCATAGGGACATAGTTGAGACCTGCTGGTCATCCTGTAGTGGCTCACCACCTGCCAAGCCCTGGAAGGTGACTACAGATGAATGAGGGAAGCCAGCTAAAACCAAAAGAACCCTCCCCCTAGCTGTGTCCACCCAAAAGGCCAAAACACAGAATTTCAAGCTGTATATATGGCTGTTGGTATAAGACACAAAACCTCGGGGAGCTTTGTTTTACAGCAAGATTTAACTGACATAATCTCCTATACACCATCCACACTTTTGTAAATAGTCTCTGAAATTAAATCCTCATCAGATGATGTTTTAATATAAAATCAATTCCTTCCTGTTCCCTGACTGGTATATCAGCAATTGATAAAATTTTTAAGATACATCCCAGACACAAAGAGACCACTTCATTCCTTAACACTATTCATCTCCTTTAACCTAGATCATTCACCTCCTATAAAATTTTCCTGTTGCTGGTATGAATTTCAAGGTAAATTTCTTTGTACTTACATTTCTGGATGGTAAGTAGGAATATTTTGACCTATTTCAGGTTCACTACTTGATATTCTAATTTTGTACATCAGATGATTTTGAATTAATTCTTTGAGTCTGATCAAATTTGGGTATATTGAGAGCACTGACTGTCTAGAAGGCTTGGTACCATGGAGGTTACTGAAAAAGACTCTAATTATCCTTGTTAGAACATACCCTGTCTCATCTTTGTATATTTGTAATGGAATGTGGAGAATTCTAGCACAGATTTTATGGCACATCAGATGTCAATAGTATCTTGTGTTGTCTTTTAGAAGGCAACAAGCAAGTGATTCATTTTACTACTATTCATTCAACACAGATATCAAAAGTGATGGCATTACATTATATATGTAAGATGTTTAAAATGCAAATATCAGTAGTGGCAGAATGTACATATGAGATGTTTTTAACTAAATTCACCCACTATTATTTACAAGTTAATAATTGAAGAAAAAGTGTTTTGAAAGAATATTATGTTTATCTTGCATTTAATTTCAAGTGCTCTGCTCAGTGGATCACACTTGTTTTCAAAAAGTCAATTGAAATCCTTCACAAAATACATTTGGCTATTCAATAGCAGGAATTGCATTCAGAGAAATTGCAAGATACTTATTCAAGACCTGACTCATCAGGATTTATATATGCAAAGATTTTATTGACCTCAGAGTCAATGGAACTTCAGGCAGAAATTCTGCCTGAGCAAACACAGCTGAATCAGGACCCAGATGAATTAATTTAGTGCCTATCTGTAATATAGATTGGCAATCTTCCAAAATGAATATGTAAGTTGAAAGGAGTCTGGTTTCTAAACATAAAACTGAACTGCTTGCTGTTTTTCCTTGGCAATATAAGGAGAAATGTAAATCTATTGTTAAGCGAAGAAGACACTTTCTAACATGGAATATCTTTATCCAATGATTAAATTAAACTCAGTACTTCAACTTTAGCTTAAGGTTTGTGTTTGGTGTTGTCATTAAAGGGTTTGGTTGGTTCCAAAAGGATACAAACTTAGGGATAGACCTGTGGTTCTGTGGTTCTCAGAAGAAATGAAGATATGAAAAATAAAGCAAGGATGTATCATAAGAGTAACCAAAATGCAAAGCTGAGAACAAATGAAGAACTTGAAAATGAACAGGGTACAAGAAATGAGTGCAATTATTTAAACTTGAACACAAGGTGATCTACATCGCTGGGGTATAACAGCTAATGAGAGCTGTTATATTGAAGTGAAAATGAGTCATACATCTCCTAAGGGCTTTATTTGCATTGACTTATTTAATATTCATATTGACCATATGAATTAGGTGGTATTAATACCCCAACTGACAATGAGGGAACTAGAGTAAGAGAAATTAAGAAATTGCCCAAAGTTATGTAAGTATTCAGTGTCAGAGTCAGGATTCAAATCCAGAGCATATAACTGCAGAGTCCATGTCTTAATGAGTATGTATTTCCTCTCTCAAACAAAAGTCCATATTTGGCATTTGATGAATGAGAGACAGACCAAGAATTCGACTAATTTTATATCAATGTTTTGAGTATTTGAAAATATTTTCCAAATTCCATTACACTAAGGAAAAATAAAGGCCTGTGGGGAGTAAAGTATGAAACAGCAGTTCTATAGCTATTCCTTCCTTGCTAGTGAAGCCAGGAGAAAAGACCTTCAAGTAATATTTTAATGATTTGGACCAGATCTGCCTACAGACATGTTAATTGTATTTAATCCTGGAAAGAGGAGTCTCCATCTACAAAATTACTTTATCTGGAGATAGCTGATATCCTCATACTATAAATAAACATAGCATTTGTGGATTTATAAGATATGGCTGGATAGAGAATGATGGGTAGTCAGATAACCTATGCGATTTAAGGAGTATAAAACATAGACATTCCAACATTAAAAAGTCTCTCTTTCGACCAATACAGTACTGTTATTCTAAAGCCAAAATTTATCCTGAAGCAGAGGGGAAGAAAAGACAAATTTGGTAGTTCTCACGGGTTTCACACTTCTCAAGGAAACCAATATTTTGTCTATGTTTTGAATTCTGCACCATCTTTTATATCAGTAAAATTGGGGGTGGGTAACATCTGATTCATGCAATCTATCTTAGCAAATCAACCTGTTGTACTAACAGTTGGCAGCAACAGAATTGTTTTTTGAACTATGCATCATAGTGTCTAAAACGGGATTCAGTAGGAAGAAAAGGAGGCAATGGAAGGAAATGGCAATAGTTTGATGTCTGTAGAGTTCTCTACACATCTTTTGTATGAAGGGGTGAAAATCTTGAAGCAATTTAAAAGCGAACATATTGCCAATGTGATTGGAAGAAACAGATTTATATCTTGGAGAATGTGCGAGGTGAATTAACATAGAATAACAAATGAAAGGAAGGTGCAAACATACTTTTTGATGGCTATTGTTAGAAACTCTGTTAAAACTTAGAAGAGTAGAGGAAAATAATTAAAACATTTCTCCTGTAACTGTAAATCCTTCTAATATGATCACATAGTGTAACAAAGGGTCTATAGGCTTAAAGATATAATTATAGAGCTGATAACAAAATATTTAATACAGCTGATTGGAATTCCTCAAGGTTTTGATACTACCAGAAACCAAACTGGACAGAGAGGTAGGTTTACTTAGTTGTAAAAAATTAGATAATTAAATGCCTTCATGAATACATATAAAATGTGTCAAATAACTATTGATAAAGAGAGAAAAAGAAAAATTGAGCTAAGAAGGTATCAAAATATTGACCTAGGAATATGGTTGTGATTAACATGGTTTGCATCAGATTTAATCTGGTTGTTGCCCAGGTGTTAATGATTTTTTCTTTTGCAGAAAGTGTTGAAAGAGAAGTTGTAAAAAGATGTATGAGAAATATGAGGTAAAGAAATATTCGCTATGTTCAGGGATTGGTTTGGAAAGGAAGAGTCCTGAAATGACCCTCTCACTGCTGGGGACAGGGAGATGAGGACCTTAAATTCTTCTTGTAAATATATCAATGATTTAGGTCAAAGTCATTCAAATCCTTGTGAACTTGATAATGGTAATTTCCAGAGGAAAGCTGAACGCCTTTCAACAAAATATTTCATCAGCACATACCACTTCTCCCTAGATTGTGTATCATAAACCTAGAACATGTAGGTTATGAGGCATAGCTGGCTGGAGTATGGGAGCAGTGACATAAGGAAGGAACACAATCAGATGTTCTAGAACAGAAGTGGCTCTCATATTGGACCATGGTGCTTCATATAGGGCTCAAAATCTCACCTATCATTCCAAAATAAAAATATGTCCTCATATGTGAGAAAACTGATACTTTGCTTGCCATGTCATTTTCACTTAAAAAAATATTATTTTGTCCATGTTTGACGTTCATTTTCACATTTACAAATCTGTAACATTTTTGTTGTCTTTAAACTTTTGTTTATTCACCTAAATACAACATTATATAATGTAAAATGTTAATTATTCCCATAGAAAATCTCCTTCCATTCTTTGATATTCTTGATTGTTATATCATGGGTCAGCCAACTTTTAACTATTTCTTCTGGGTTTTATTTCTGTATAAGCAATATGATCATATGCTTATTTTAATTTTTAATATTCATGTATTATCTTTTGCCTTATAACTATGGCAAAAAAAGATTCTACTCCTTCTCCTGGTCCTCCAGCCTCACCACACACGTCACATAAATCTCATGCTAAGATTGAGGAAAATCAAATATTGACCAAATCAATTTGTATATTTTGTCATAGTAGGCAGTCATTCACAGATGAATCATGTAGTATGTTATTATTAAATTAAATTTTCTCCCATATTTTGCATTATTTGACACTAAGAACTAAGTATTATTTTATTCCTATATACTGATCACTAATACTTTCTCCAAATTATTGTTTTAATATATTCAGACACCTTTCCTTCCTGGAGAAATCTCTCCTGGAATCCTGCATCCATTTATCCTATTCTGGACTGAGCCCCACCCAACCTTATCCCTGAAATACCCCCCACCACCCACCTGGAAACTGCCGTCACTTATTTTGGTGGAACGCATTCTTCAGCAGTTTCCTTAGAAAGGGGACCTGGGAGATAAAATTTTTTTGAGATCTTGAATGCTTGAAAATTTTTTTACTTGACCTTTGTGATTGATGATTTAGGTGGGTTACAAATTTCATATTTCTCTTTTTCTCTCAGAAAATTTGCAGCATTTTTTCACTTACCTTTAAGGACAATTGCTAGTTTTGAGACATGAAACTCTAGATTCCCAAATAAAGATATGTGATATTTTTCCATTTCTGAAAAGTTTTAATATACTTATTCTTATCTGTATTCTCCCAATTTCCTAATGCTGTGGTCTGGAATAGGTCTTTTTTCTTTATGTCTTTTATTCTGGAAATCCATATGCCCAGAATCTGAGACACTTGCTTGTCATAGTATTATAACTATTTATATAACTACATTTTCTCAGACTCATATTCTGGGAATTCCTTCCAGTCTTTCATTAGACGTATATTACTAACCTTTTAAATTTTCTTTTTGTCTACATATTCCAACCTTTTATAAATATTTTTAGATATTTATTCCACATTTGAGCCAAACATGATACTGTATTTTTTGAAAATCTGCTATCATATATATTTCACTGTTGAAGACATATTTTCCATACCTATGTTTGCGGCATAATTTTTTTGCTAATGCAATAACACTCATTTCTCTGAAAAGGTGTATAAAGTAATCATGTCAAAAAAATAATGCCTTCACAATCTCATGTTTAAATTTTGAAATATTTCTGACCTCTACTTGCTTCCCAATTGATTCATTAGATCAAATTCTCCAAACATATCTCATTTGAAGAATATATTTTCATCATGCTATATTCTTGATAGCACTCCAAACACCCCTCCCTTTATAAATCTTTAAGATTCCTATCTTGAAATTAAATAGACACTATTATTCTTCATGAACTTACTTCCCCTTATTCTGGTGTAAAATCTTTTACTGATAAAAATTAATTGAATGTAGTGTGTGTGTGTGTGTATGTATATACATATATATATAGTGTCTATTACTACAACATTTTTGGTTATTTTAAATATCAGTTACCGAGATGTATCTGAAAAGTAAACAATGAATATTAAGTTATAGTTTTATTTATACATAGACAAAATTATCACCAAGAAAGGAAAATTAAAGACAACATGAAACAAAATATGCAATCTCTATTGCAGAAGTAGTTGAGAATGCTATATGTGAAAAAAAGTGGGATTAGGGAGATGCTTTCCTTTATAACTGCCTATAAGTATTCACATATTGTTAGTTTTATTTCATATTTTAATAATAAAAGGAGAGGGGAAAATATGTGTGTGTGTGTGTGTGTGTGTGTGAGAGAGAGAGAGAGTAAAAGAGAACAGTAAGTTGAAAATTTTACTGACCCTGAAGTCTGCTAAGTTGTGTTGGTCTGGGCAAAATGGATGCTCATCAAGTAGAAAAGACAGTTGCCATAAATCAAATCTTGACAGGATTAAGTTCTGGATGTCAGATCGTGTTTATCAGACGTGGTTACAGGCCAAATCCTGTGTTGTAGGTTAATACAAAAATTCAGTGAAATATCTTACACCCAGCAGGAACTTAGAAACACCCAACCAAAGCTAAGACCCCTCAGATTCCATTTGACAGAGATAGGTAAGCGTTTTGTCTATTCTCAGTGCCTCTTCATGTTTGAAGTATTTTCTTGCTTCCTCTAGGCAACTCTTTTGTTGTTATTTTCTGTTTACCTGTTCTTATCCTGGGACAATATTGTTTATGTTGCTCAATGTAGGTGTAAGTGTAACTTTTAGCAGATACTTGTCCATAACATAAAAAAATGCATATATACACATATACACATTATACTATACATATACTATGCACGTATACATATCAAAAATTGTAGCATGACAGTATGTCCATTAATTACATATATAATTTGTATATATGAATTCATATATAATTTATGTATATACACACACAATATCATCTAAAAATATCATCAAAAACAACCAATACCCAGCAACAAATCCACTGTAAAATGTCCAAGACCTCTGCATGGAAAACTATCAAAACTACCAAAAACTACAAAACAACATTTAGGCATAACTTAAAGAGGACCCAAACTAATTGGGTGATAAATGTTCATGCGCTGAAAAATTCAGCATTATTAAGGTTTCAAACCTCCTCAGATTTATCTATGGATTTAGCACATTCCCAATCGAAATGTCAGAAGTTCCCCACACTCCATCCCCTGAGAAACTTTTATTCTAAAACTTGATGGAAAAGCAAAGGACCTAAAAGAGCTAAAATAATCCAAAAAAATATATATAGAACACATTTGGAAGACTTACTTTACCTGATCTGAAGATTTACAAGGAAGATATATTAATCTAGAGACTGTGTTATAGATAGAAGAAAGAAATAGATAAATGGAAGAGAATTAAAAGTCCAAAAATAGATGTGCTTGTCTATGGTCAATTTTTAACAATGGCACTGAGACAATTCAATGCGGAGAATGAAAGATATTTTCTTAACAAAATATCCTGGAACAGCTGTATAGTCATAACAAAAAAATAAATAAATAATCTTGACATCTATCTACCTTAATAAAAATATTAATTCAGGATGGATTATAGACTTAAAAGGATAAACTAGAACCATGAAACCTCTACAGGGAAAACTATCTTCACAACTTGGGGTAAAATAAGATTTTTTTACATAGGACAATTTAATCGTTAAAAATGATGATTGGATTTTATGAAAATAAAAGGTGCCAGCTTATGAAAAGACAGCATTTTGGAGAGAAAAGGCAAATTACAGATATGGAAAAAATCATCTGTATTTCATATAGCTCAGAAATTAATTGTATATATAAACAATTTTTAAATCTCCTACAAATCCATAATAAATATTCAAAAGAGCTAATTAAACATGAATAATAAACTTGAAAAACATTCTACAAAAGAAGATAGAGAAATGATCAAAAGGTATATGAAAAATTGCCAACATTATTACATTGTCAGTGAAACAAAGACTAAAAACACAACAAACAACTGATAATACTGATTGTTGACAAAAAGGGCTCAGTTGAAATTCTCGTGCATTGCTGATTGAAGTGGAAGATTGTGTATCAACTTTGAAAAAATGTTTTATGTAAAAGAATTATATAAAAATGTTTACAGCATCCTTTATCATAATAGCCAAACATTAGAAACCAACCAAATATATATCAGTAGGATAATAGATATTCAGATTTTGGTATTTCCATATATCGGAATACTGCTCATCAATAAAAAAATGAACTATATGTACACATAACAGCATAAGTGAATCTGAAAAGCATTATGCTGAGCTATAGAATGCAGACAAAAATAGTACATAATCTATGATTCCATTTATATGAAGTCAAAAAAATAGACACAAATGATCTATGATGTTAGGGATGAGAAAATGGTTATCTCTGGTTGAAGTGAGGAATGCACCAGACAGCAGTAGACAAAAATTTCTTGGATGATGGAAATAGCCTATATCCTGTTTTGGGTGGTTTGCACAGCTGTCATAACATATCAACCAAAAACTTACACATAAATTTTATTTCAATAGCAACATATTTCCCTATTAAAAATAGCAGAACAGCTATAATTATCTCCCTCATCATTAAATACCCCATGCTTTGTTTGTTTTATTTCTATTTTAAAAATTTGTGTATATTCATCCTATAGAGTTTTGAAAATAAGCAACATTCTCTTCATGAGTATAAAAAAACATTTCTTACTAAAGAGAGAATACTGTTTACTAATGTTTTTGATAAACACATTCACAAAGACTTTTTGTCTTTTGAAATTAGAAATCTATCTAACTATATCTATTTGCTTTTTTTCTTATTAATATATTTTAATGTAACCCCACATTAGTAAATGTTACTGTCCAACATAAGTTTTTAAAACTGTATAAAACACCATTTTATTGATATGTCATAAATTATATTAATTAAATTCCCTTTTGAGATGTGCAGTCTGTTTATAGTTTTGTCCGGCCTCTTTATAGAGTAAGTTCCATTTTCTGGTGCTGCTCATTTGTGGCATCGGCAATCCTCAATTGATTATATTCTGGCATCCTTTCCCATCACGCCAGTGCACATGAGCTCACAAATACCATTGTGACCTTCCTGCTCATTCTTATCTTACTTAATCCTTTCTGTGGCATTTGACAGAGTTCAACCTTCTCTTTTTCTCAAAGTTGTCTGTTTGGCTGAATTTTGTGCACCATTCTCACTTAGCTTTTATTCTGTGGATGTTCTTTCTCCATTGATTTAATGCAATCTTTTCTGACATCCGTGTTTTATAGGTTGATCTTCAGGTTATCTCTCAGACCTTTGCCGTTTTTATATCCACATATCTTCTGGGTTATAGTACCCGAATGGCATTATCTACATCCATGTATTCAACTGCAAGCTGTTACAGTGGGGGCTCTAAATCTCGTTTCAGATTTTTACAGCTTTTATTTAAGCTCTGGTCCACTGGCCAACATCTATAAACACTTTACACATTGAACTTTTCCTTGAAATCCCCATAATTTGTTCTTATTTTTATATTCCCTATTTAATGAAGATCTGTGGACCCAAATCGGTATTGCTATATTTAATTCATTTTCATTAGGTAACATCTTAATAGTATCTCTTAAATGTGCCTTCTTCCCTCCATTTGTACTACCAACAGACTTATCAAGTCATTACCAGTAATACACAAGAAACTGACATGTATAAAGTGTCTGATCACAGGCTGGGATCCATGGTGACAGGCAGTGCACACCTTGTCTAGTGTAGTCTCCAGGAAAACAAACACTACCCAAACATGAAAAAACACAGAGGCTGTTTATTCACCACTTTCTGAAGTGACAGAGTCAGCCATCATCACTTATGTTTTGCAGAGAATCAAAACCAGTCAAGAGAGTGGAAAGCTTTACACTGATGAGAGAGAGGGTTTCAGGAATTCTCTATGAGAAGGTTGTTGGTGGGGGCAGCTTGAGGCAGATTAATTAGAAGTATTGTATCTTAAGTGATTTGTTTGGAGACCACAGCCAACTTTTTCTGGTTCAACCCAATTTGTAAGTGAGGACAAAGTGGAGGCTGGCAGCTGTTTTCCAAGCCCTGACCATTATGGACTGATTGTGGCAAAAACTGTGGTTTTGCCTACTTGGGTGGTTGCTGCAGAGATTGTAGGTCCGAGTTACATCTCTGACAATTTATGGTCTGGCCTTCTTTCATTCGTGTATTTAGTGTCTCATTCATTGGCCTTACAAGACGTTGTCTCGTAGCTGGTGCCATAATGTAGTCTTCTAGAGGAAATTTCTTGTATTAGTTCTCCAGATTCTATCAGACCTGATATTTAGGGGTTATGGAGGACATGGCAAGAAAAGTGAATTCTATGCACATTCTACTTTTTCTAAGCTGAATTCCCTGGGCAGCAGCAAAATTGTATGGAATAAAGCATTATAGAAATTCACAAAGAATAATTGGGGCAAAAGTGTAGGGGCAAGGCAGGCAACCAAGCCCAACACAAGAATCTATTCCTTTCTTTCCTGTTGGAGGAATTTCAGTGTAATGAGCCCCAGTTGAGTGGTTGACTCCCCAAGGAAATAGGCTGTTAGTGTTAACATTCATAGTTGGCAGGTTGGCCACTCAGCAAGGGCTACATCTAAATCAGTCTTAAGGAGGAGAGGTCCAAGATGTTCAACCCATGACTATCTTCTTTTAGTCCCCATGGTCACATCAGAACAAAGTCCAATGTTTGCAGGAGGGACAAAAAATATCTATTGCACATCCACAAGAGATGATCTTATTTGTACTCATTAAAAACTTCCCCTGTTACTTTCACATGTTATGCAGATATCATCACATTCAACCCATTCCTATCATCCATGTATCTCCCTTGATTTTAGTATTAGAGATTTCCAATCTCATTTCTTCCAAATTCCTGACAAAAAAATGCACGTAAACACTTAACTCTACCATCCTTCCCCCTCAGGAAAATTAAACAGCCAGATGCACGGCTCACAGTTTTGTCCATTGTTAGGATTTTCCTTTACCATTTTTCATTAGAGACACCATTGAGTGGGGCTATAGTGTTATCAGCTTTCCACATATGGGTGTGTCAGATTATTTGAGAAATTATTTCCAAATCAGTCATGCTGTTTTTCTTCTTCAGGTCATAAGAATTCCAATGTGGTCAGAGGTATAGGTTGAGGAAGAGCAGAAAAAGAGCAGTAGTAAGTACCCCTTGCTCGTGCAACTTATTTGTGTTTCAGGATGTACTCTGAAAATTCAAGAGTCCCAAGATCCTACAACACTTCCACCGAAAAAGATGTAAGCGTTGGTGCACAGATTCAACTCTATTACTCAGTGGGTAAGATAACTTCCAGTTTATCATGGGCAATCAGGACATGTGGTCCTTTGGAGCTCCATAGTTGCTTATTCTGTCTCTTTTAGAAAACCATAAGAAACAAGGAACTGTTTTTGTTTTGTTTTGTGATCCTCCAAATCAAAAGAATTTTCCTTCCAATTTTATCAGGGCCTTCTTTGTCAATCACAGCAAAAATTCATCAAATATTAACACAAATCTGTCCACCATCCTTATTCTTACATTTGGGATATCAAAATTCATGGGTATTATACCTTGTCAGACAATTTAGTAAGATTTGGTGTATCCATTGACTTACTTTCTGATCTTATGTTCACTTCTAAAACAATAGAAATCTGACTTTTACACTTCAATAAAACATTGCCTCTGAGATCACAACCAATCAGTTTGTTGCTAAGGTTAGTCAATGGGTTAGGGCCTTTCCTATAAATTGGTATGCACCATGAATCTGTCCTCAGCTCTCCTTAAAAATCCTTTCACCTTATTCTCCTTTGGCTTATTTAATCCTTTGTCTTGGATTCTTCTTAATTCATATCTACCCTTCAAATCTTCTTTGTGAATTCCAGAATTTGTCTTCTGTGTTTTCTACTTTCACATCTCAAAGGCATGTAAGTTTGTACACAATTTATCTATGTCTGACATAATTTCTGCTCTTCCTTTGGCCCTAATTTCATTGACTCATAGTAGAAGCTGGTATAGTCTTGGAATATTTTCTATCATTCGCCCCAATCCCCCCCCCCAATATTACTAAGTTTATTTCCTATTCTTTAATACCCTTTAAACTCTCTCTTTCTCCACTTTTGGTATTTTGTTTAATCCATCATATTATTTTTAAGATTATTTTACTAGCTTTTAGAGTATTGTTTTGGGTCCTCAGTCAAGCTATGGTCTAATTCATTATCCAGTATATAATCAGAGGGATCTTTCTAGAGAATAAATCTGATGAAGTGACTCCCCACACTGTATTTGTTATAGTTCTTATTAAACTCATTATAATGTCATAACAATTTAACCTACATTAGTATGATCTCTGTTATTATCCTGAGACAATTTTATGAGTGAAATGGAATACAAAAGTAATTTGTAAGGTTAATTGATCCTCACCAGATAGATACCAAAGGTCTTTTGATCTATACAGGAAATTTGACCATTCCTGTAACTATATAATTTTTCATGGATACTTTCTAGCACATGAGAGTAGAGCAGAGACACATTAAGGAAGCCCTTACCTTAACAGAAAAATCTCTGCATAATAGTCTTCTCATGATTTCGCTTTTAAAAGCGTTCACTTCTCTATAGATAAAATGACATTGTATTCCCTAAGTTTTAATCGATAATTCTGGATATTGACACCCAGGATTTAGAATCATAGTAAAAAGGCATAATTAATGAAATGAATGTATCCATATGTTGGCACAATTTATGGATATATTGAATACCCTAATGTCTAATATCTAAAAGTCACATATTAAGCAACATCTGTATATCAGTAATTTACCAAAATACTATTTACCATTCAGTCAACAAAAGAAAACTCCTCAGATTTGATTTGAAGTGGGTCTTGTTTGTTTATTTGTTTTATAATAACCTAGACCACATTGGTTTTATTAAAACAAGTATAAATCCTTGAATCATACCCAGGAACTAAAATAAAACCAGCTCCCAATGAAAGATTTAAAAACGTTTGATGCATAAACTCTTTCAAATTAATAAGAAAAGGCAGGTACTATAATAAAAAATGTGGGCAGAAGACACAAACACAAATAACAGAAGAAGAAAATGGTAAATATAAAAAATACTCAGTAATAATAAAAAACAAAGTGTAAAAGATCACCCTTGATGAGAAATGTTTCACTTATTATTTTGTCATAATTTAGGAATGCTAATGTTTAATACCTTATTATTGGGATAGAAATTGAAAGAAACTTTTTTTTTAGAAATTGACAAAATGATTCAAGAGCCATGAAAATGGAGTCGTTGAAGTTAGGAGATATTTTCTCTTTTAAAAAATAGCAGTCTTAGTAGTCTTAAAGAGTCCTATTGTTAAGAATCTCATTTATTTAGCATTAATCCTCCTGTATGTTTTTGAAAAGTCAGTTTTTGAAGAGGATGTTAAAGGCCAAATATTGTCTCTGATCTTAGAAATGGAATAAAAAGGTAAGCATTTGGAGTGAAATTTGATGATTGTTTCCTTGACAGGACCTGAGTTGTGTAGCATTATCTGTAAACTGAATGTAAGAGCAAAATGAATAGATAAATAAAACTAAAATATTTCACCCAACTCAGATCAGAAGGCCTCAATATTGATAGGTTTGCCTTTGAACTTTTAAATGGCTTACAATAGCATTTTAAAACTGCATTCAATAAATCTCTTCTTCTAAAGGAAGCAAAAGATAATAGTCTACATTATCAAATTATTCTGGAACACAGCATATGCAAACCCATCTGAGAAATTTTTAATAGTAAAATCAAGTATCTAAGAAATCTTGGACCAGTCATGGACACTTTTTTTGGTTTACTTAACTCTGCATTTCTACATCATATTTGATGATTTTGTTTCAGTGTTTCACTTAATGATTCATGAAATATGAGATATCCTGCTCTGAGCCATCTCTCCAGGATAGGTAAAATTGAACTATGTAAAGTGAATTCCTTTCAATCAGTATCAGAATTGTGACCATTTATTATACAAAGGCTTTTTTCTATGTTTGCATGTACTAAACATTTTTAGAATTATTCAAAACCCATGTTACTATCCTGGATTTCAGCAAAAACATTTTATGAATGTTCTAGCTGCTGAAAATCACTTTAGAAAAATATGCATTCCATTGTACAAAGATTTGTGAGTATCTAGACAATACAATAGGTTATAAAAATTAATGTGATATTTCAAAATTCCTTAAATCCATTGTAGTGAATAATCAGTTTTAAGGCAAGCAGTTTTTTAACTTAGCTCAGTAACATTCAAATCTTAAGTGTGTTATTATTACTTTTGAGCCTTTTGGAATATGTAAGTATTCAGCATGTTATATAATGTTTTTCAATGCATGTCTTTTCAAAAACAGAAAAATGCAATTCAGCACATAGCCAGAAATATATTAGCAAAAAATATGAAGCATAAAGATAGCCTATATTCTATGTGTACCAAAATAAATGGAAGGTAGTTTCAAAATGTAACCCAGCTAGTGCCTCAACTACAATGAGTGTCTTCCTTAATGTTACACTTTTATGCATACAAATTTAGTGCCATGATAATTTACTAAAACTTGACTGTGTAAAGCCACTGATAATCTATTTTGGCACGTGATCATCTCCTTTAACATGAAATAAAATAAAATGAGGCTTTCAATATTCTATATAAATAAAATTATTACAAAAATACAAATATAAGGCATAGAGCTTCATGCAAAAATAAATAAGCACAGCCTTACTCAAAATATGCAGCGCGTGGTCAAAAATGTTTAGTTGACTCTGCATCGGTAATGTGCTTTTTAGTGCAAATATCAGCCTTCATATGGCTATGATTCATGCTAATCTGAAGATGGTTCGTTTTCTATAGTCCTGTGATATTAATACCCAGCTTATTAACGGGTTTAATATTGGCTATTCTTTCATGATAAATTCACTTGAATAGAAAAGAAATAAACTTTTCAATCCATTAATTTCGTGTGATTGGAGTGTGCTTATAAATTAACTTTTTTCAAAGAACTATAGAGCTATTTTGCTAGCAGTAATACGTATTTACTGTAACACATAACTTACTTTATCTTTAACTATAATACTCTGTAATGTTTAATTGATGTCCTTGGCAATTCTCTTTCTTTGCTAATGCACTGACTTTAAACGGAATATTTTAAATCAAAATCACGAGGTGGTTTGTTTGCTTTAGAATCATTTCCCCTTTTAAGGGACACAGACCTTCACAAAACATGTAAATGTGTCTCAAGTCCTCGACTTTTCATTCACTCATTATTATCGGTTCATCTTAGTTAAAAAATTTAAAAAAGAAAAGAAAACATACCAAATTTCACCACTTATTTTTAACATGAACAAATTGAAGGAGTAAGAGCATCTGTTTCGAGGAAAGGATTTTATCTTCAACGTATTATGTGATAGAAAATGATTTACAACTAATATTAAATTGGTTGAAATGATAAGTTAGATCACTGCATCTATAAGTTATATTTAAAAATTATTCAAAATTTTAACAATTAAACAATAGTTTCATTAAAAGATCGAGATTTCCATTTAGAGATAGATACAATTCTAGCAAGCCTAGAATTGTATAACCTACAAATTAATGCAATTAAAATTCATGTAATAAAACTGTAAAACACACATGAAATTTTTTATTTTTGACTTGAAAAAAAAAGACTAGTTTCTCAAGTGAAAAAATGTATGCTGAATCATGGATCATTTTTTATTTCTTTTAAAAATAATTTAAATTTTTAAGTACATTATTTTGGTTTTTAAAAAATTTGTTTTTGCTTAATACAATTGCTGAAGTATCAAAGACATCTGCCAAGGTTATCATCCCAATATAGCACTTTTTTTTTTTTTGACACAGAGGTGGCATTATCTTTTAAATAGCTAGCATGTTGCCTACCAGGCTCTTAAATGCTATCTTAGAGAATATAGTAACTATATGTTTTTATTTTATCATTTAGGTAGATCCTCTACATCAATGGTAAAAATGAATTTTGATCATTAGCAAATCTGTTGCCCCTATCTGGATAATTCCTTCTGTTATACACAAGAACCTAACACTTATGGGTACTAGCTAAAAATATGAAGCTTGGTCTCTTATTTTCTCTTAATCTCTTCCTAGGGGTAACATTTGTACCAAGAGCTACATTCCAAATCAGACCTTTAACAAATATTAGCTTAAAAGATGAGATATTGGTGAAAGAATCAAATTATTCTTTAGTCAAGCACCATAGAAAATGTCACCTGGAAAATGGTTTTATAGTTGATGCTCGTGATTTTCAGGTAACTCTTTAATTATAAATTGGTTCAAGAACAATAAGTAGCTTAAGCTAAAATATTGTGATTGAGGAGAAAGTTGTATTTGATTTGTGTTTTTCCTTTGATGTATTTTATTAGACTATCACTCTTTGTCCAAAAGTAACCAAAGTATATTTTGCTGGCCTTAAAACTTCTTTCATTTATATTTTCTTCTGTCTATTCTTAAATGTTCAAGGAGATAAAAGTGAAATACATTTGATTAATATTACTTGTGTCAAATATCAGTCTGTAGTCAAGTGCTTTGGATGCTGTGGTTCCTTATAATCATCAGGTCCTCTTCTGTGGGATATTGAATCATCATCATTAGGTCTTAAAGTTCATGAAAAGGATCAAAAAAAACGAGAGATCACAATTCAAATTATTTTAAATCTAGAGTTACTGTGCACACAAAGGTAACAGTAATAAAAAGGTCCTTAAAGTATTTTTTCAAGAGAGGGGAAAGTAACTTCTAGATGGCATTTCAAATATAAGGGTTTACTTCTACCTCTTCCTTTTCTTCTCCCTCCTCCCTTCCTGAACACTTCATTCCAAAAACAATTAGCTAGTCTGCAATGTAGGCCTCCACCCAGGTGATTTTAAACGGGGAGGGGCTGTACTTGCCTATAATAGGCTGTTAAACCTGAACAGGAAGAATAGGCATTGACTTGAGATGCCATTGACTTGGGATACCTTGGGTATCCTTGGGGGTAACCTGTATGAGAAGACTTTACTTCCATGTTGTATTACTGGAAAACAAAACTATTAATTCTCATTCTTTATTGAGTATTCATCTGCTTTTCTAAATTAACACATGTAAATCAAAAGAAATCAGTAATTATTCAAGGATGAACATAAACATTTTCCATTTATTCTCAATGATGATGTCACTGCAAAACCAGCCCAAACTGACCCTATCTTGTTTCTAACCAGATACTGAGTTGTTTTTCAGAGACAGAAGAACAAAACCTTAAATCATGCAGCCAAAGCATGTGAAGAGGGGAATTTTTTTACCTCAAATAATACCCATAGTATTGGCTTCTATGCGCATGCCATTTGGGCAGAGACCCCTTTGCTTGGTAACAATGAGGAAATTTCATGAGCCAAATAGAAAATACAGATAATATTTGCTATAAAAGTCACATTACTAGAAAAAATTTAGTCTCTAAAAATGGACTAGAATAAAATGATTAACTTTTTTCTTTTCTTTTTTTTTCTGACAAATTAAACAACTCTTGATTTAAGTGCTCACTTAACCATAAAATTTGCCCGGATTTGAGATCCTGCTAGGAAGTATAAAGTGTCAAATTATATATATTGAACTTTCTTACTGAGTCAAGTTCACTGTATTCAATTTAATCAATCACAATTTAAATTATATCATAAATTCCTCAGTGTGCAGAAATGTTATATTTTCTTCAGTATGTTCAGAAAGTTGTTAACATCTTCACAGCACTCATTGTATCATGTAATGTTTTTACTCAAAGCTGCTATTTTTGTAGTTCAAGGCATTTTTTTAAACGGAGGTGATAAAAATCATTGTACTTTATATGTTATATTCACTTCCTTTTTATTTTCCAAAACCAAAAATTAGTACATTCCAGCATTCCATGTGGTTCAGAGTTAGAGTTATATGCACTCCAAATTTATTACATCACTGTCTTCTTGACTTTCGTTAAAGTAGTAGTTCATGACAAGTAGAGTGATTAACAAGACAGCAATATTATATGATTATCATAATGGTAATAATTACAACTATACCAAAACTGTTATGACTGAAATGTTACCTATCTAAATTTAAATAAATAACTTGCAAGTAACCAATTAACTGTTAGTATGGTAATATATAAACATGCAAGCATGCTGCTTTTCCTTGCATTTGAAGTTATATCAAAATATGAATCCGAAGTGTCCACGAAAGTCAAATTTTAAGGAAAATTTTATTATCATCTCAAATGTAATGAATGGTGATTACTAGAGCAAAGAGCTAGGAAGGAAGTAGTGAGTGACTAGTGGTCACTCAGTACATGTGTATTTAAATAAGAAACTTCATGGAAGGTAACTGAGCTGTTTCTCATTCTCTTTCCATTTAGTATTCCACAGATTTTTGGCCATAAGTAGTCCTTGAAATAGTTAAAATGTGTTTTTATTGTTGTTTGGAGTTAATTAACCAATAGGAATTCATTTTCTATATAAGCACATTGAACATGTTTTAACACATATGCAAAACAAACACATAATTTAAGAATCTTAAAAATTCTATTTATCTAAAAAAGTTTTAGTTCAAAATCAAGCACTGATTTCACTATTAAATCAAACTAAACAAAAGTAAGCAAGTAAATAAAACCTTTCATGAAGAATGCTACTAGTTAGCTACCAGAAGATATGCTATAAGAATACAAGCTAATATTTGTATAATACCTGTTAACTGATTTGCAAAGAATAAATGATGAAATAATAGATAACATTTATAATGTGTTACTATTAGACAGAAATTATTTTAAGAGCTTCACACACATTGATTTATTAAATTATAACAAGAAATATTAACTCCATTTTATATATGGGAAACTTAGTAAGGGAGAGGTTAATAGTTCATCCAATATCATGCAACTAGGAAATTACTGATGAAGAGGATGAGTAGAGGCATTCCTACATTACAGTCTGAGCTCTTTAAACACTTTCCTATCCTGCACTCCATCAACAACACAGATTTGTCCTACTATAAAACATAAATAACATTTTATAGGAAAATCTATGGATCAATTCTAACATGCATTGCTTTTAATGATGAATAATTTTATTAAATATAGTTTTAAAGTATCCAATTAGCGCTTCCCTGGTGGCGCAGTGGTTATGAATCTGCCTGCCAATGCAGGGGACACAGGTTCAAGCCCTCATCAGGGACGATCCCATGTGCCACGGAGCAGCTAAGCTCGTGCGCCACAACTACTGAGCCTGCACTCTAGAGCCTGTGAGCCACAACTACTGAGCCCGTGTGCTGCAACTACTGAAGCCCGCAGAGCCTGTGCTTTGCAACAAGAGAAGCCACTGCAATGAGAAGCCCGCTTGCCGCAACTAGAGAAAGCCTGAGCACAGCAACAAAGACCCAACGCAGCCCAAAATAAATAAAATAAAATAAATTAAAAAATAAAGTATCTAATTACATAATTAAGAATTAAAATTCCTTAAAATTAAGGACTAGCAAAAAAGTACTATTCTTAAAACAGAGGCAATACATTATTTTATTTTTAAAAAGCTCATGTCTTCCATGTTAAAAAGTTCATGACATTTTTATTAAAAAAGCTCATGACTTCCAGTTATCAGCTGTGCATGTAAGGGGCTTGGAAGTTGCCATTCCATCTTAACAAGTAAAAATCTGAGCAGACAGAAAAGTCTACCACTCTTCTTGGATCCATAAGAAAGGGGAGGACCCAGAGCAAATTACTGCCACCAAAACTGGAGGGACAGAGGTGAATATAGAGAGACACAGCTTACCAGAGCAGGAAACTGCTGGTGGAAACTGACTCTGGAGTCAGTGCTTGGGGTAGGAAAACTTGAACTGTAATTGATGAATCACTGGAAGTTGCGTGTAGCCAACTCTGAGAGATAAAAACTCCAAGGGGACCCAGTGATAGGAAAGGACCCACAATATTGTGAGATGCACCTCTAAGTGTTTCACCAGGTTTCCACAGTAAAGTCAAAGAAATTGGGCTTCCTGAAGGGCAAGGGGAAAAGAAACTACTTTGAAATACACAAGAGCATTCTGTTCTTCTTACCAGGCCTGCCCTCAAGGGAAACTAGTTAATCAGAGATGAACCTACTCAGGTATTATCAGAGCCTTACTAACTTGGGGTAAGTGAAATATCCAACTCTAGCCCCCTCTAGCCATCCTGTATCACCTAAGGGAAGAGGTCGAGTAGATGGGAAGAAAAAAAAAAAAACAAAACTGGGAAAAACTTGTGAAATTCACAGTCCAAAGGTATAAGCTTACTTAAAAACTCAGACCTAACCATAGGCTGTAGAATACTTCCCCATCAACCCACACTTCACCACTATATGACTAAAGGCCTATTTATAGCAGTTCCTTTTACCCAGTACATCACATCTGGCTATCAAGAAAAAATTACAAGGCATACCAAAAGGCAAAAACACAATTTGAAGAGGTAGAGCAAGAATCAAAAGTGGACATGGCAGGGATGTTAGGTAGAAAAAATAGATGGTCAATGTCAGCAGAGAGATGGAAAACCAAAGAAAAGACCAGAAAGAAATATTAGAAATAAAGAACACTAACAGAAGTGAATAATGTTTCTGAAGGGTTTATTAGTATATTGGGCACAGCTAAAGACAGGAATTCTGAGCTAGAGGATATATCTATAAAGACAACCCAAAAAGCAAAGAGAACAGACTGAAAAACAAAACAAAAAACCCAGAACAGAATATCCAAGGACTCTAGGACAACTACAAAAGGTGTAACATACTCATAATTAGGAATACTAGAAGAAGAATGAGAGAGAGAGGCACAGAAGTAAATGTGTTCTGAGACCAATTTCCAATGCGGGGGTGGGTTTTTTCCATAGCACCAAACAATTCTCAGACACCAGCTCAGTGTTCTACCATTTAGCTCAGTCCTGACACTATCTACCCAGAGATAGCATTAGATTCCACAGGTTAACGACTGCCTTCCACTTTAGATGCCAATTGAAAGTCCAGGTTGTCACCTGCGCTTCTGATCAACTGTCTATAAACCAGAGGTTTCCTTGGGTTCGATTAATTTGCTGGAACAACTCACAGAGCTCAGAGAAACATTTTACTAGATTCTCAGTTTATTATAGAAGGGTATCAGTCAGGAGTAGCCAGATGGAAGAGATGTATAGATGTCAAAACATTACAGCATCAATTCTAAGTCTGAAATCTCACCTAAGTATCATCAGTTCAGTGTTACAAATTCCAGCAAATTTAAATCACTTACAACAGATATGAGTGACACTCTGGGTATAAAACATTTTGGGCAAATTACCTCTCGCCTTATGGATCTAAGAAAATAGAAAACAGTTATCATTTCCCAAAATGCAATGGTGGTCCTTCTTCTTAAAGGGCAGTACATGTTTGCAAACACTAGCTCTCTCAGCCCATTTCCTGCCTGTAGAATTTCAAAAGTCTCACATCTTTGTCTTTTTTTTTTTTTTTTTTCCTGTATTTGTCCCTTTTAGTCCAAGCTGGCAGTGTTTCTGCTAGTATACCATTCAACAAAACCTTTTGGGTCTCTATGTATGTCACAGGGATTTGTGTCGTTACACAAGAGAGTCATCCACAGATCTTTACTGTGTAATCTCGTATCTATTCCTGGCTTCTGCAGAGAGGGTTGATGGGATACACGAATCACATGCCTAATCTCTTCAGTACCAGCAAAAGTTTGTCCCACCATCCCTTGATCTTCTCTCCATAGTATGTTTTTCCTAACAGTTAATCTCCAATTTTTAGCATCTTTTGCAATCTGAATAGGTTGAAATTTGACCAAATCATCGAGTCCTGATTGTTTTTCCCTAACCAGCCCTCCATCTCTTTTCCCTCATACTTTAATATAACCAGTAAAAGAGAACCAGGCCACAGTTTCAACACTTTGCTGAGAAATATCCTAAAATCCAGGTTCATCACTTATAAGTTCTGCTGTCCACATCAACGTAGAGCGCCAATTTAGCTACATTTTCTGCCATTTTATATCAAAGAATCCCTTTTCTGTAGTTTCCAAAATAATGGTCTTCATTTCCTTCTGAGCTCTCACAGTCAGAGACTTTAACTTTCATATTTCTACCAAGATTTCATTTGTAATGAAGTATGTATTCTCAGAGATGATGTAGGGTTTCTATACTATAATCCTAATTTCCTTATGAGCCCTCAATAGCATTACCTTGAATATCCATATTTCTAATATTCTCTTTAAAACGATTTAGGCTTTTTCTACATATGCCTCAAAATCCTTTCAGTTTCTATGTATTATCCAACCCAAAGCCACTTCCATGCATTTTAGGTATTTTTTACAGAAGCACCCCACTTCCTGGTACTAAAATCTATGTTAGCTTTAAATGTGCTGCAACAGATTACCAGAAACTTGGTAGTTTGAAACAATGGAAATTTATTATCTCATAGTTGTGGATGTCAGATGTCAAAGATCAGTTTCACTGGGAGTTGGCAGGGCCATGGTCCCTCTGGAGACGGTAGAGGAGAAATCTGTTTCTCACCTCTCCCAGCTTTTGGTGACTGTTGGCACTAAGGGTCTTATGGTCACATGACTACAAGTAGCCAACTGATAGAATTATGAGCTAAATAAAATAGTTGCTGCTTTAATTGACTAAGACTTCTGTTGTTATGTTGTTACATAAATTAACCCATTTATTCCATGTTACAGTTTCTTCAAATAGTGGAGCTTCTACTGTTTTTGTTGTTGTTGTTGTTTTTTGTTTTTTGAATTCCCTTAAGACTTCGCTGGCAGACTTCACTCTTACCGTGGAAATGTCAGTGTAGCCCCAGGTACTACTGAATGCTCATTTTTGCTTAGCCACAGAAGGAACAAGTGTATGTGGTGTCCTGGCTGACTTTAATTTTCTACACCATTTTCCTGAAGGAGACACCATACCAGGTTCCATACTTACTGATTTCAATCTTCTTGGTGTGTTAACCATTCCACAAAATAACTCCAAGCCCAGAGAGGAAGAGCTAATTTACTAAGTTTGGGTGGTATGTTATACATTAAATAAATAAATAAATAAATAAATAAATAAATAAATAAATAATGGTTATATCTTTAACATGGTGTAAATAAATTTGAAATTAGCTAATCTAGCCCAACAGTCATTTACTTGAGAAAGGACCTCAACACCATCTCCCAATGGTGAAAAATTAACACCAGAAATTACGTGGAAAATTTTTTAAAGTGTCTGCATCTTTTTCCAGTGTGTAGAAATAATCAATTTTTCTAATTTTCTATAAGTAAATATTTAGATTTCAACTCAATTTACTCTTTTGGAAATAAGAGGGTTTAATTACCACAGAAACTCTTATTTAAAATACTTGTAAATTTAAGAATATATATATACTTATCACTTTAATTCCATGGCTTTTTAGATACATGGGTCTGATGTTAAAATCTAATCTAGTGTTCAACCTTAAACATTGAGTATGTTATTGCAGCCTCTAGGATTTTGCTGTTCACAACAAGAACATTGAACAAAAGTATAAGTTGTCTTTATTTTTCATAAAAATGAACTTGTCCTTAAAAAAATTTAAGGTACAGTTTCCTTTGTGAATGTCCAGTGAATTGTCAAAGACAGCTTAAGAATTGGCCATTAATTCAATCTGTAGAATAGTCTCTCATATTTGTGCCTCAAGGCTACTAGAATATATAGTTGTAAAAGGAAATTTTCTTTAAAATGTGGGAACTTCTAATGCAGTATGTCGTTAAAAGATAGATGTATTTTGGTTGCATTTGGAGGAAAGCAACTATTTTCTAAATATTATGTTTAGACTCCATTTCCATGTTGAAAAGCTTCCAGGTACTTTTGAAAGAGAGTTTCTTGCTGCTTATGATATAATAGACTAATTCAAAACCTTTTTACCATGAAAAACTAGCATACTGTAAGGTAGTAGGAAAAATCCTTGAATCTCATTATTCCATTTTTAGTTCAGTAGAACACTTTTCTAAAAGAAATACATTTTCTTTCCATCTATTTCTAAACATGTTAGTTACTTGCTTTTCATTTATTTTGTCTCTTTCTGAGCAGTCTTCAAACAGCTGAGGAAAGTACCTAATTAAGAGAATATCACTCAAAAGGAAATTAGTAAGTATCTCTATAAAGCCAAAGAAAACTGAGGTGAATTCAGAAATTATTGATTGTAAGTTGAACTGATTAGTACTTCAGTCATTATTTGATTGATATCCCCACTGAAAATAACATTCTGAGCTACTAAAATATGTCATTAATATTTGTAACTCTTACAAGTAAACATTTTTTCTTTATTATGTTTTCTATTTTTATGGTCTCTTGTACACATTCATTCTTTTCTCAATAACTTATTTATTGAGATAAAATCCACATACCATAAAGTCATTTTTCTCTTATTACTTTCAAGATATTTTCTCTTTGGTTTTTGACAGTTTGTCTATGATGTGTCTAGGTCTGCCCTTCTTTTTTAAACAAATTTATTCAGATATGACTGGCATACAAAAAGCTGTACATATTTAATGTATATGACTTGATGTGTTTGGAGATAAGTATACATCTGTGAAACCATCACTACAATCTATACCATAAATGTGTCCAGTAGCCCCAGGTTTTCTCTGGTCTTCTTTATTATTATTATATTTTTTATGATGAGAACACTTAATATAAGATCTACCCTCATAGAAAATTCTTTAAGCATACAATACAGTGTTGTTAACCATAGGTACTATGCTGTACAGTAGATCTCAAGGTCTATATCTCTTTAAATTCATCCTCCTTTCCGTTTGTTAAGCTTCCTAGACATAGATAAAAGCTTTTCACCAAAATTGAAAACTTTCCAGTCATATTTCTTCTACTCCCTTTACTCCTCTCCTCTATGAATCTTATTTTTCATGTATTGATAAACTTCATGGTGCCACAGAGGTCACTGAGGGTTTTGTCTTTTTTTCTTATCTTTATTTCTCTTTGTTTCTCTGGCTAAATAATCTCAATTGATCTATCTTCTTGTTAGGGGATTCTTTCTGCTTTGGTTCAAAAATCTGCTATTGAACCATTTGTGAATTTTTAATTTCAATTATTTTACTTTTAAACTCAGAATTTATATAGTTATTTTAAAATATTGTTATTGCTTTATTTATATTTTTATTTAGTGAAACAACATTCTCATGCTTTCCTTTTATTTTTAAGACATAATTTCCTCTACTTTTTGAACATGTTTATGATAGTGGTTTAAAATTCTTTGTCTCATAATTCCATGTCAGTACTTCCTGAAAGATAGTTCTTGTTGACTGTTTATTCCTGTGTGTAAGCTACACTTTTTAAATTTTTTGTGTGTCTTATAATTTGTTGTTGAAAACTGGGCATGTTAAATCGTATAATATGGTAACTCTGGGACTCAGCCCATGACCCCAGCGTTTATTGTTGTTGCTGTTTATTGTTTCTTGTTATTTGTTCAGTGACTTTCTTGGACTAATTCTATAAAAAGTATGTATCCTTTATTGTGTGCAGCCATTGAAGTCTTTCCTAGATCTAGGTTAATAGCGACCTAATGATTGGATACATTCTCTTCAAAGTGGAACCAATAAGTGCCTCAGTCTTTGCTGAGGAATTTGTGTGTGTGTGTGTGTTGGGACACACAACACTCCAACAGGCATTTTACAACTTATCTAACCCTTTAATTTCTTCTTGTACAGAGGCTCAGATTCAGCTGGAGGTGAAAGAGCAGGGTCTTCTCAGGTGTTTCTTGGGCATTTGCAAGGCAATGCACATGTGCATAACTTTCCAGAGTCCTAGGAATATATTAGAGCTTTTTAAAGCCCTCTATTTTCTTCTGATTCTTCAGTTTTGCCTTTTATACTTTCTGATCAGGATCTTGTTATTCCCAACTTATAATGCCACCATAAGAAGTGGCAATGTTGAACAATTGCTGCTGATTTTTTTTTTTGTTTTGACAAATGCCCTGTGGATAACATAATTCATATAGATTTTTTCAAGGTGTACAACCTGATAATGTAATCTACATATGTATTGTGAAATTATTACTACAATAATTAATTAACACACCCATCACTTCACATAGTTACCATTTTTTAATGTGTTGTGAGAATATTTAAGATATACTCTCCTAGCAAATTTCAAGTATACACTGCAGTATTAATGCTGTGCTATACTTTAGATCCCCAGAATTTATTCATCTTATAACTGAAATGTGTACCTTTTGACCAATATATTCCCATTTTTTTCTAACCACCATCCCCTGGCAAACACCACTCAACTCTCTGCTCCTGTGAGTTTTTCAGATTTCACAAATAAATGAAATCACAGTATTTGTCTTTGTTCATATGGCTTATTTCACTTAACAAAATTTCCTCTAGGTTTATACATGTTGCAACAAATGGCAGGATTTCCTTCTTTTTCATGGCTGGATAGTATATTGCATATATATATATGCCATATATATATATATATGCCATATTTTCTTTATCCATTTATCTATCAGTGGACACAGGCTATTTCCATATCTTGGCCATTGTTAATAATGCTACAATAAACAGGGGAATGTAAATCTCTTTTTGAGATCCTGTTTTTGTTGTTTTATTTCCATTGGATATATACCTAAAAGTGAGATCGCTGGTACTTTTTCTCTACCACAATGCCCAAATTTTTAAATCTCTTTTCTTTTGGATAATAGCCATACTAACAGATGTGAAGTGTTATCTCATTACACTTTTGGTGCATTTCACTTATGATTAGCGATGCTGAGTATTTTTTCATGTACCTGTTGACCATTTGTATGTCTTCTTCGGAAAATATCTATTTGGATACTCTGTCCATTTTTAAGCAAGTTATTTAATTACTTAATTAACTTTATTTATTACTGTTTAGTGGTATGAGTTCCTTATATATTTTGAATATTAACTCTTTAACAGATAAATGTTTACAAATATTTTCTCCTATTCTGTAGGTTGCCTTTCACTCTGTTTTTTTCTTTGCTGTGTAGAAGCTTTTAAGTTTGATGTAGTCCTACTTATCTATTTTAGTTTTTCTTTCCTCTGCTTTTCAGGTCAATCTAAAAAATCATTGCCAAGTTCAACGTCAAGGATATTTTCCCCTATGTTTTCTTCTTAGAGTTTCATGTTTGGGGGACTTACATTTAAGTATTTAATCTATTTTGAGTTAATTTTTGTATGGTATAAGAGTCCAATTTAATTATTTTTCATGTGGAAAACCTGTTTTCCCAATGCCATTCATTAAAGAGCTTATTCCTTCCTCTTGTGTATTCTTAGTGCTCTCATCAAAGATTAGTGGCCCGTATAGGCATGCATTTATTTCTGGGCTTACTATTCTGTTTTTTTTTTTTTTTTTTTATACTAGTACTGTTGCCTCAGTCTGTTTGTGCTACTGTAACAAAACACCACAGACTGGATGGCTTACAAATATACAGAAATTTATTTCTCACAGTCTGGAGGCTGGAAGTCCAATATCATTGTGCCAGCTTGGTTGGGTGAAGGCTGTTTTTCAGGTCACAGACTTCTTGTAACCTCATGTGGAGGAAGGGAGTAGGAAACTCTGTTGTGTTTCTTTTATAAGAACACTAAACCTATGCATAAGGGTTTTATCTCCATGATCTGAGCACCTCCTAAAGACTCTACCTCTTGATACTATCACATTAAACATTAGGATTTCAACATATGTATTTTTGGGGGAGGCACAAATATTTAGTAAATAGCAACCATGCTGTTTTAATTACTATAACTTTGTAATATAGTTTTCAGTCAAGAAGTTTGGTGCTTCTACCTTTGTTCTTCTTTATCAAGATGGCTTTGACTACTTGATTCTTTTGTGATTCTATAAATATTTTGGGATTTTCTCTATTTCTGTAAAAATTTCCATTGGAATTTTAATAGAGAATGCATTGAATCTGTGGACGGTTTTGATTAGTATGGATATTTCAACAATTTTAATCCTTCCAATCGATGGGTGTGGGATAGCTTTCCCTTTATTTGTATTTTCTTCAAATTCTTTCATCAAAATTTTATAGTTTTATAGTGTACAGTTTTCACCTCCTTGGATAAATTTATTCTTAAGTATTATGTTAATTTTGATGCTATTGTAAATGGGATTTTTTTTCTTTTTTAGAAAGATTATCATTGGTGTGTAGAAACACAACTGATTTTTGTATATTGCTTTTGTATCCTGCAACTTCACTGAATTCATTGATCAGTTCTAACAATCTTTTGGTAGAGTCTTTAGAGTTTTCTACATATATTATCATGTCATCTGTAAATAGAGACAATTATACTTCTTCTTTTCCAACTTGGATACCTTTTATTTCTTTTTCTTGCCTAATTGCTCTATCTAGGGCTTCCAATATTATAAGTAAATAGAAATGGCAAGAGTGGGCACCCTTGTTCCTGATATTAGAAGAAAAACATTCACCTTTCACCTAATTACAGTGTTACATGTAGGTTTGTCACACAGACCTACATTAATGCAGACTTTTATTATGTTGAGGTATGTTCCATTTATACCTAATTTGTTGAGAGTTTTTAATCATAAAAGGTTGTTGAACTTTGTCAAAGACTAGTTGTCCTTAGTCTTTAGTTAACTTTTCAGTTCTGCCAATTTGATTGTGATGGTGGTTGCCATATATTTTTTCTTCTATAAAGAAGAATATTTTCAGAGTTCCTTTTGCTGCCATTCCTGAAGTCTTCCTTTCCCATTTATTCTTCTTTCAGTATATGTTGATAGAGTACCTAATATATTTTTCCTGTATACAAATACTATAATGTACTAGATAGCTCTTCTTCGGCCATGATGATAATTGAAATTTACGAAGATAAACACGTATAAAAATCACCTTCCATTTGCGTCATCACGTCATACTTCTCATTAGTTCACTCTTGATCTTCCTTTGAGTGAAACATCATATTTGTATTTAAATTAACAAATATTTGAAGGAAGAACTTAAAACTGAATGACCAAAAGTATTAACTGTAGCATGAAATTAAAGTTTTTGAGAATGTAAAAGTTTTATTTGGACTTGTTAAAAAGATCTGTGGGGCCTACCTCAAAAAGTACACTTTCAACGAAATGCGGAGGAGGAGAAAAAAACAAGATCAAGATTACAAATGACTGAGAAGTTAACAGGATCAAGATAGATCTTAAAACTTCTTTTTCAAGAACAAACAAAAGAAAAAAATACTCCATAGTGTGCTAAAATTTTGTTTATAAAATGAAAGCAAAGTGTATTCTTTCTTAGTTTCTTAGACTTTTTCAAGGACCGCATGAAAATGACATAAGAGAGAATAAGGCAAATATGTGACATTTATCCAGTTTGAATGTTATTTTTATAAATTTGCATAGCTTCCAAAAGTTTGCTCTTCATTTAAAATGTACAAATGGAAATAAAAAGTGAACCTTAGCCAAGTGCTTTAACTTGACATGTGAAATATATGACTGCCTAAATAATGCTAGAACGTATCAAATTAATGGACTTCTACACAAAATATCACTTCCATGTTGTACTATTGTGTTCCAGGTCTACAGTTTTACAGGTTTCCAATGTAAACTATTGGAATATAGGGATTGGGTCTTGAGCACTGTAAAACGAGCTAAATGCCTGATTCACAGTAGTCTTTTAATACAGATTTTTAAATGAATCAACATTTTGTAAAAGGCCTTGTTATTTGTTATTGTTTCGCCTATAGTGGGTCTTTCTCATGCTGATTTATCAGCCAAAAGAGATGATAGAATATTTTAATTGAACCCCATTTACAGAAACAAAATATAGTGTCATGACTACTTAATTATGCATACATTAGGAACTTTCTTATAAAGTGGAACATATTGAACATATATTAACTTTATAAATATTGTCATATTTCACAGGGAACATACAAGTGTATTTAATAGTTCAGTCTCTCATGACCACAAGTCTGATCATTAGCCATATTAGCCTACAACTGATGACAATCATTAGTCCTGATGATTTCGGGTGCAACATGGTTGTCAGGAGGAATTCTTCGGCATCAATCAAACTTCTCTTGTGATTCCAATTAACACTAAATGGCATGATGTCAAAAAAGACACTGAAAAAAAGGCCAATTGCTAGCAATTATACATGCAAACCTTACAATATTTTCTTGTATATTTTTAATGAGACTTCTTTCAAATCAAACCTAAATTGGAGGCATATTAATCAAATCACATAAACTGTCTAAGGATTATATTTTTTTACTTTTCTTAATTAATTAATTAATTAGTCATTTTTTTTGTCTGCACTGTGTGGCTTGTGACATCTTAGATCTTAGTTCCCCGACCAGGGATTGAACCCGGGCCCTCGGCAGTTAAAGCGAGGGCAGGGTCCTAACCACTGGACTGCCAGGGAATCCCCAACTTATGTTTATTTTAAATTACATTTGATAAAACTGATGTGATGACTTTTGAGTGAAAAAAGGACATGATAATATGGTTAACTGTAGAGAGCCATAATTATTAAATATTAACAATAAATATAAATTTATAATATATAATTATGCATATATAAGAGAACTATTAATTCATAATATTATTTTATTCCTTTGAAAAGGAGTTTTTTATTTCAGTGCATAGGTCTTTTTTTTTTTTAACCTTTTTTTTTTTTTTTTTGGATGGGCAGTTAATTGAACCCAGTGTTTATATCTTATTTATTTATTTATTATTTATGGCTGTGTTGAGTCTTCGTTTCTGTGTGAGGGCTTTCTGTAGTTGTGGCAAGCAGGGGCCACTCTTCATCGCGGTGCGCGGGCCTCTCACTATCGCGGCCTCTCTTGTTGCAGAGCACAGGCTCCAGACGCGCAGGCTCAGTAATTGTGGCTCACGGGCCCAGTTAGTGCATAGGTCTTTAGTAGCATGTTTCACAAGTTGACAACCAAGTTAGAGGTCAAAGGTATGTCTGCTGAAGAGTCACTTAACATACCAGCCTTTATGTACACAAATGTGAAAACTTTAAAACACATGCAGCATACTGTACTTTTATGCCTAAAAGAGTAATTTGAGGCATCTCTAGTTATGCAAAAGCAGGGTGAGAAGACAGCTGGAGCTTTCAGTGAACGCATTGATAATGCCACCTGCAAAGACCCAGGCAATGCCAATCTCATTGCTTGGAATATAGGTTATCAATATGCTTACAACTCTCAGAAATCTGCCTCCTTCCTCTCTAGAAATTAAAGACTTGTTAGTGATGTTAGTATGTCATCAGTCAAGGTGAATCAGGAAGGAAACAGTCTAGGTTAATGACTTAAGCTTAATATAAAGCCAGAGCCTTTCCAACAGAGGACTGGTTTCAGTACACATAGGGCTTATACACGGAAGTTCTCTGGCAACAGCACACCTAGAGTAGTCATGTAATTTTCACTAAGTTCGTTGTAAATTCAAGTTCTAAGCCCTGGGGGAACAGCATGAATGGGATGTTACACCAATAACCCATGGTTCAGATTTTAGTCCTCTGTCAATTGGTATAGGGAAAGGTATTAACTCCCGGTTTGATTTCAAAATCCTGCATTTAGGGACAATCCTTTGTACTGGAATGAGAAATTGAACCTCTTGTCAAATGGACAAATAAAGAGTAAATCAAATAACAAATGATTTTGAATTCTCAAACCAAGAAGCAGTTCATATCAGTTTTATATGTTATGGAGCTCAATAAACCATGCTAGCATTATTTTCTTCAGAATACCTAATACTATGGAACTTGCTGTTGAAAAGTCGCTTTAGTAAGATGGCAAGACAAAAAACTTGTTCAGATGCCCAGGATTAACATTTAACTTAACTATATGAAGTCTCAACATTATTTTCCTCTTTTCTCACTATTAGAACACCAACAAGTCAAAGTTCAGTTGCTTTTCCTTGTAAAGCACATGTAAATAATTGCCGCTGGATTTTTAAATACATCTTACCATTTTTCTCCTCTATTTTCCTATGCTACTACAAAGGACTGTGTCAAACACAAAATTGATTTCTAAATAATCTTACCAAAAACATAAAAATGATTCTGTCAAAACATTGAAGTTTCTACAAAAAAAAAAAAAAGTCTGCCTTTCTGCTGTAATTTGACAAGCCAAAGTATGCCTAGTCTGTGAGAAAGATTGCAGCATCTGTAAATGAATTTAAGAAAAAATTAAATGAATGAGCAAATAAATGAATGAATGAATAAAATATTTTCAATGCCATATAATCCTGTTGCTCAAGCTTTACCAGAGTGAGAGTCTGAGTGATAAACTCCCCTTCTTTGCTTTCATGAAATACACTTAAGTGTATTGAATCAGTGATAATGAGATTGAGACATTTGAAGATGTGCCCAAGAGAGTAATGCTTTGGTTCCTGAATGTTTAACTTTTGAACGACATCTAACCAGCTTACGGATGTTCTCTGAAAAGATGATAAAATAAATAGTACAAGAATCCTAAGAAAACATGGAGTAGATTTAAAATAAGCAGCTTTTCTGAACTCAGATCCAGGAGCACTCTAAAGGGAAGGATCCTCTCAAGTATTCTAAGTTTTTTTTCTTTATTTCTTGATGCTAATGATGCCACAGTGATAATAGGAAATAAATTGTTCATTCAAAAATAATTTCCTTATAGTTCAGGTACTGTACTAGTCATTTGGATGCAGATATGAGCATGGTGTGTAAGATTTTCACAAAAAGCTCATACTTTAGATGAGGAAAAAACATAGAGGTACAATTCCAACAGAATCAGATAAAAGCATTGCTAAATTTTTACCCTGAGTTCTTAGGGAGCTGATCTGAAGGAAGCCTGAGTCTGCGATAGAAACTTTGCAAACAACAGCTTCCGGTCTCAACTTCCCACTAGACTCATTCAAATACCACAGAATTAACTGTCTCTTCTGTGCTCAGGTAGGTGTGTGTTGTAAGACTTAAAGGATCACACATACAGAAATGTGAGGACGGATGATATCAGTTGGAATAGAAAAGTGATTCCTCAGCTTTACCTGAGTTCAAATAAGCCATTTCATTGCTTTGCACTTAAGAAGGAAAATATGTATTTTTTTGCTACTATTTCAATGATAAGCTAATTCATATATGATATAGTAGGAAAAACAAACAGATAAGGAAGGAGAAAAAGGAGGGGAAAAAAGGAAGAGATGAAAATAAAAGAGCAAAGAAGTGTAACAAAACAGAGAAATAAATGTGGATGGTAGTGAGATCGTGAAGTTAGTAACTATCTTCTTCATGTTATACAACCACTTACCTTGTAAGTCACTTTGGGAACTTCCACAATACACAGATGTACAAACTAACCATGGGTTTATCCCATGGGTAACAAAGTAACAACCATTCTGTACAATGGTTAGCATTTCCTCTAAATTGCCTTTTTTTTTACAGCGGTGTAAAAAGGCCCCACTTGCATAAGAATGTTTTGTTGGTAGCAAGAGGGCTGTGCAACAGAAATCTAAACTAAAATAGATAGTTTGCTTCACATTTGAATAAAAATGTATCTATTTACTAAGCAAGGGATTTTTGTGACAAGAGCTCAAATGAGTAAAGATAAATAACATACTCAAAATAATATTTATTTTATCTAACTTTTTAAGGAAGATACATTTTTTACAAAGGATTAGATACATTACCAAAAATAATAGTTGCATTTATTTAGTTCTACAAAATTAAAAGAAAAACTCAATCTGCAGTAATTATAACTGACGTCCTTGAAAAACTAAACTGAAATCTATGTATAACATACATAACCAAAATGGAATTTTATTTTTAATCAAAAGTAAAATATGACAAAAATTGCCTTCCTCTTACTTAAATACTATATACATATCATATGGTTGTATTTTCTTATAACATCACATGTCCAAGTATAGCTGAAGACTCAAGTTGGTTGCTACCTTTTAGCATTAGTTTGAGCCTCTAGGTTAATACAAAGATAATCTGAATACATATTTCTCTTGAAGCAACTATTTGTTGAGGATTATATAAGAAAGTAAAGTTAGAATAAACCTATTAAAAGCACAAGGAGAGGGAAACTGTTATATATAGTCCCTTATTTAAAAAAGAAAAACAAAGTAACATGTTTTTGCCCAGTAAATGCTCATTCCAATCCAATGAAATAAAATTATCCAACAATAACTTGAGAATATTTCAGAAAATATATATTGCTTTACTATTTTCTTTCCTCCACTATCTCGCTCAACAAAGAGATATTTTACAAGTTACTTTGGCTTAAGAAAAACTCCTAGTAGTTTAAAAGTGCCAGAAGAAAAGACAGTAGTTACTTGAACTCTATTTCATAAGTAAGGTATTCAACAGAGATAATCTAGGATATAAGATAAAATATTAAATATAGGCTAGACAAAAATGCACAGAAACCATAATTTACAAAACAAACACTATGGTTCTCAAGAAATCAACTCTGTATAATTATGGAGTATGATACTATGCCAGTGCAAACCGTTTTAGCAGCATATTGTTCAGAACCCAAGTAAGACTACACACAAACACCTGTTTCAACATAAATTAACAGAAGTTTCATCCAAGTTCAAACATTTCAAGGATTTCTGCCAGATCTAGCAACTTGCCTGGTTTACAAAAATATGAAAATATGATCAATTCCTTCTCTATGAATACTCTTCTCTAAACTTTCTCCAACTAATACATAGGGATAACTCCATCAGATGTTGACCTTCCTTGCTTATTATTAAAAAAACAAAAACAAAAACAAAAAACTGAGCTCTGTATAATCAATGGGTTTTCCAGAGTGTCTCTGTAGGGGATCAGACAATTTCATGTATCTATGAAACACAAGGATTGTTTTGTTTATGGTTTCCTTTGCTGTGCAAAAGCTTTTAAGTTTAATTAAGTCCCACTTTTTAATTTTTGTTTTTATTTCCATTACTCTAGGATGTGGGTCAAAAAACATCTTTCTGTGGTTTATGTCAAAGAGTGTTTTTCCTCTAAGAGTTTTATAGTGTCTGGTCTTACATTTAGGTCTTTAATCCATCTGGAGTTTATTTTTGTGTAGGGTGTTAGATAGTGTTCTAATTTCATTCCTTTACATGTAGCTGTCCAGTTTTCCTAGCACAACTTATTGAAGAGGCTGTCTTTTCTCCATTGTATGTTCTTGCCTCCTTTGTCGTAAATTAGGTGTCCATATGTGTGTGGGGTTATCTCTGGACATTCTATCCTGTACCGTTGATCTATAATTCTGTTTTTGTGCCAGTACCATACTGTCTTGATTACTGTAGCTTTGTGGTATAGTTAGAATTTGGGGAGCCTGATTCCTCCAACTCCGTTTTTCTTTCTAAAAATTGCTTTGGCTATTCGGGGTCTTATTAATCTCCAAAATATACAAACAGCTCATAGAGCTCCATGTCAAAAAAACAAACAATCCAGTTAAAAAATGGGCAGAAGACCTAAACAGACATTTCACCAAGGAAAACATACAGATGGCCAAGAGGCACATGAAAAGATGCTCAACATCACTAATTATTAGAGAAATGCAAATCAAAACTACAATGAGGTATCACCTCATGCTGGTCAGAATGACCATATTCAATAAAGCTAGAAACAATAAATGCTGGAAAGGATGTGGTGAAAAGGGAACCCTCCTGCACTGTTGATGGGAATGTAATCTGATACATCCACTATGGAAAACATTATGGAGGTTCCTTAAAAAACTAAAAATAGAACTACCATATGACCCAGCAATCCCACTCCTGGGCATATACCCTGAGAAAACCATAATTCAAAAAGAGACATGGACCACAATGTTCATTGCAGCACTATTTACAATAGCCAGGACATGGAACCAACCTAAATGTCCATCAACAGATGAATGGATAAGATGTGGCACATATATACAGTGGAATATTACTCAGCCATAAAAAGAAATGAAATTGAGTTATTTGTAGTGGGGTGGATGGACGTAGAGTAAGTTAGAAAGAGAAAAACAAATACCGTATACTAATGCATATATATGGAATCGAAAAAAAAAAAAAATGGTACTGATGAAACTAGTTGCAGGGCAGGAATAAAGAGGTAGACATAGAGAATGGACTTGAGGACATGAGGTGGGATGGCAAAGCTGGGGCGAAGTGAGAGTAACATCGACATATACACACTGCGGAATATAAAATAGTTGGCAGTAGCAAAGCACAGGGAGATTGGCTCGGTGCTTTGCGATGACCTAGAGGGGTGGGATAGGGAGGATGGGAGAGAGGCTCAAGAGGGAGGGGATATGAGGACATGTGTATGCATATGGCTGATTCACTTTGTTGTGCAACAGAAACTGACACAGTATTGTGAAGCAATTATACTCCAATAAAGATCTATTAATAAATAAATAAATATAAAAACACAAGGATTAAAAAACACTTTTTATATCATTAATAACAATTTCTATTTCGTTAGTAATAGATACTTTATGCCAATAATAATTTTGTTAGAGTAGTATATACATTATGAAATATTAATTTAAAATTTTTTCTTCTTGCTTTCTGTCAACATTCAATCCAATTTCCTCAAACCAATAGTGATATTTAAATTTCGATATGCATTCTTTCAGACCTTTTTCTGTTTTAATAATGACTGTTTTGTTAAAAAAATAAGCAACATAAAGACATGCCCAGAACAACTTTAAGCACACAAAAGAAAGCTGGAAATCACATTTTAACCATTAAATAAAGAGCATCCCAGATGATTTGCTATGCTTTTAGAAAACAGAAAGAAAGAGAAAGAAAAGGTGTGAAAGCAAGAAAGCAAAAGAAAGAAAAAAGAATAAAAGAAAGCAAGGTATTTTATTTAAAACAGGGGTCATACTATGAATTATACTTTTAATATAACTTTAGTTTGGTTGAATTTAAAAGAAAAAAAAAAAGCAAATTAAATGTTTAAAATGGTATTTGTATAAATATTTGCCTTTCTTAAGGTATTCTTATTCCCTGAGATATCTCAAAATTTAGGAAAACGTAAAAAACTATTGAGAGTTTGGGGGGTTAAATTATTTCAACTTGAAATAGCACACCCCATAACATCTTGGACATTTTTTTATACCCCAAGCCTTCATTACTGATGTACATAATGTGTGCATTTTCACTTAAAGTTTCATAACCACAGATGCTAAGTCTATATTTATTTGGTTTGGATTCTCACAATTCCTTTCTTCATCTGTCACTTGACTGGCTTAATTGTCAAAAAGATGTGTTTATTTGCTCCTCTGCTTGTTTCTTTTCTTTTCCGAGAAAGGCCTACTGATGGTTTTAATTTCTTTTATTTTTTATTTTGATATAGAAAGTGACAGTCTAATATTTTCATGCTTGAATGATAACTTACCTGGATATATAGATCTTGAGTAGCACTTTTCCTTTTTATTTCATTCAGAGCTCTGTAGCTATTGTGCTATTATCTTCTGCCACTGTACATTTCCTTGGGTAAGTTTAAGGCTACCCTGAATTTCCTCCTTGTACATAACCTTCATCTCTTCCTTGTAGGCCAGGCAATACTTAGTTCTGCAATTTCAGTGACATCAGCCACTATTTCTGGGGACAAATTCTTCTGCAACTATTGTTTCTGGAACACTGGGTATTCTATTGTTCTGCTGATATATTTAAAACTTTATTTCTGGGAAAATTTTATCCATTTCGGATGAATGATTTTTGTTAATACTATTGGATTTTCTACTTTGCAGATGACAGTAATTCTCTGTTGGAACATCTATTGTGATTGATCTAATTGCTTTGATCTTGGACTTTTTCCTCTCCATTCACATAGTTTTAATAGGTCTTTTCTCAGCTGTGTCAGTGATTCCATTTTCAACCACATCTGCTTTGTTTTGTGCTATTTAGAATACGTTTATTATTTCTGTGTTGTTGTAATTTTCTTTTTCAGTTGGTTTCCATAGCTCTTCGGCCCCCATTTTCATCTTACTGTGTTGTAGTACTATCAGGTTTCTACACTTCTGTTTCATAAATGAATGTTTGTATTAAGTACTTACAAGTCACTTGCAGAATATTTTCTTCTATTCATTTGGTGATTTATTCTTGGCTAAGACAGTCACTTGTCTTTTGCAAATTATGTTCTTTAATTTATGCTTATCTTACTGTTTATGTCGTTGTCAAACCTTTCTTTTTATCTTGCTAACATGATATTTTTCATAGAATTTAGCGTAATTCTTCTTTCTCCCTACTCCTCACCTAAATCCTATTTCCTCCCCCACCAACCCCAAAAATAATGCTTGTTGAGTGAGAGGGGACACCTCAGCTTTCGGTAGGCATTCTTAACAGAACTGTTCCTAATGTAGCATTATAATATTTAAAGTCCTTTAAAATAATATTTTGAAACATTAATGTCCTAGGAATCACATGGGGATCTTGCTAAAGTAAAGAAGCGTGCCCATGAGTCAACATTTGTTACAAGCTCCTGGGTGACCCCAGTGTTCCTGGTCTGATAGTCAAACTTTGAAGGGCAAGAATCTAAAAGGATTCACCATACAAAACAAAGGTAAAATCTAAATTCATGAGTGGGATATCCTAATAATTCAATGAATTGATAATATATGTAACATATTCATTGAATTAAATGAATTGTTTCCATAATTCACTTAAAATTCCTGGAATTCATGCTTTTATTGGAAAATTTCAACCCCATATGGGCCTCTCAGTCAGTACAAATCTCATCCATAGTCATTTTCATTCTCTGCTAGCCAGAGATGGAAAGGATAAAAATATCCTCTGAGGCAGCTTCTCAACAATTTGCTGTCATTTGTGAGGATTCTCAAGATTAAGACATCACTCCAATATCTTAATTTGGGTGGAGAGTTGGGGAAGGACAAGATTAAGTTTCCCTTAATTCCATTTCTGATTTTGATTTCCATCTTGTGAGTTTAAAATATGAGATTGTGACATTCTCTTTGATTGCTGTTTTTTAAATCCTAAATTCATTTATTTTGTCAGTTAATTTTAAGAAGTACTAGAGGACCAAATTTTAGTGAATAAACTCCATTCTAAATCTCCTAATGAAAATCAAAATCATTTTTTCATGTCTTTTCAATGCATTTAATTTGTTTATATACACATACATAGTTGAACATATAAATGATGTCATACAATGCATATAATTTTGTATTTTTTATTTCAAATATGTCTTCATGATCTTTCTAGAATAGTATGTATAAATACACTTCATTCTTTCTAATGGCTAAGTATTTTTCCATTTTATAAAGTTACTTCTATTCCCTTGATAGTCATTTAAGTCATTCTGATTTTCAATCAATGCAAAATCAATAATTTTACATTATACTTTTGTAAATATTCAATTATTTCTAATGAAAATATTCCTAGAAATAAAAACCTTGGTCAAGTATAAACACATTGTAAAACATCATAACCACTACTCAATTATCTTACAATGATGTTCTGATTTATATTTTTACCATAAATAATTGAATATCCATTTGTCATACATTTGTCAGAATTATGTGTCATTTATCTTTTGATGAAACAATGGATGAATAAATAATATATTTTATTTTAGTTTACTTTTTATTAATTCACAATAAGATTTGAAATAGTTTCATATGTTCATTTTCCATTTGCATTTTCATTATAGGATCTATGTGCTCATAATATTTTATTTGTATTGGTTGTTTTCATTTCACCTATTTATTTTTAGGAGATATTTTAAAGTTTAATATTAAACATTTACCTATTATATATACACTGAATATGTTTTGTCAAATACATTTAATGGTATACCAAGATTCAATGTGATCAAATCAAAAACTCAATCTTAAGAAACAACTAAAAATATAATTTTTGAAAACATATTACTTCTTTTTTTTTTTTTATGTGACTCATCTCCTTTAAGAAAACATATTACTTCTTTCTCACAAAAATTCTCTACATAAGATCACACAATGAGCATTTTACCTGACTATGTCTCTCAATATATGCTATTGTGATTTGAGCACCATCAACTGCTGTAGTAATGTAGGGTGATAGGGGCATTGTTTCATAGTAGAATTCACATAGATTAGTATACAATTCTAGCTTTTCCTTTTATAAAGTATATAGATTTGGATACTTTACTTACGCTTACAAGGTGCAGTGTAGCATTGCATCTATGAAGTGGCCCTGTTTTGTATTCCACAGTGTACTAGTCAGCTTGGGCTGCCATAACAAAATATTAAAGCTGACTGGCTTAAATAACAAACATCTATTTTCTCACAGTTCTGGAGGCTAGAAGTACACAATCAAAGTGTACTTATCCTGTTTCTGATGAGCGTTTTCTTCCTGACTTGTAGGTAGCTACCTTCTTGCTATGATCCACATGGCTTTTCCTCTGTATTACATGTGGAGAGAGAGAGAGAGAAAGCTCACTGGTTTCTCTTCTTATCAGAACACTGATACTACTGTTTCAAGGTCCCACATTTACATTTGTGCCCTCCTTTAACCTTAATTACTTTGAGGCCCCATCTCCAAATACAGCCACACTGGTTTTTAGGGTTTCAACATATGTATTTGGGGAACACATATATTCAGTCTATGATACAGAGTCTCAGCAAATGTTCAAATGCAATCATATTCTTTCTAGTTCTCTGAAAAATGTCATAGGTATTTTGATAAGGGTCGCATTAAATCTGTAGATTGATTTGGGTAGTATGAACATTTGCAGCAATGTGATGGACCTAGAGAGTATTATGCTTGCTGAAATGTCAGAAAGAGAAAGACAAATATTGTATGATATCACCTGTATGTGGAATCTAAAAAATAATACAAATGAAGGTATATAGCAAAACAGAAACAGACTCACAAATATAGAAAACAAAGTAGGAGTTATCAGTGGAGAGAGGGAATGGGGAAAGGGCACCTTAGGTGTATGGGATTAAGAGATACAAACTATTATGTATAAAATAGATAAGCAAAAAAGATATATTGTAAAACACAGGGAATTATAACCATTATCTTATAATAACTTTTAATGAAGTATAAACTGTAAAAATAGTGAATCACTATGCTGTACACTTGAAACTAATGTAACATTGTAAATCAAGTATTCTTGAATAAAAGTGCAATCATAACATTTTAAGTATAAATTAGTGTTAGATGATAAATACAAGAAATTATCTCTGTTGCAAGATCCAAGTAACATCAATGAAAATGATAGACACAGATGTAGAACTGCAGATTGAGAATTATTAATATTTCAGCCTTTCAGAAAAAAATTTTAAAATATGGAATATTACTTGAATCTTCAGCAAAGTTTGTAACAAAAGGTACAAAGAAAATTAGTTTGATTTTCATGTATGTGTTCATTTTATATATTGATTTTTGCCACTGAATTAAAAGCACATCATCCCAAATTGAAAATATTATTTGTTAAAAATACTTTTTAAGCAGATGTGTTGAAATTTGCAAAACATCCCTGAAGTTAAGCATGCTTTGCTGTATACAACTGAACATTGAACAATGGCAATAGAGTCAGGACAAGAGAAAACTAGAGTTTCCTTTTTCTTTTTTACTTTTGTTTTCTTTTCATGAATAAAAGGCATTCATAAGACTATTCTTCAGGCTAGATTTTAAAATATCAAGAAGATCAATCACACATAAACTGAAACAAAATGTTAAGAGCAGACTACACAAGAGAAAAATTTTCTTTTAAGACTACCTTATTTAGCCCTACAATCCCTACTCCTTGTAAAGGAGAGGATGAAATGAGAAAAGCTATATGTTTTACTGAGGATATAAGGAAAATGCATACAGAAATGTCAAAGGGCATATTATAAAGCAGGTCGTCACACTCACATTGGATTTGGTTTCCAATTTAAATAAATGGAATGAAATCATTCCACCATGTGAAAGTATTCATTCTACATTAATAATAAATTATTTTAAAAGATCATTCCTGGGGGCTTCCCTGGTGGCGCAGTGGTTGGGAATCTGCCTGTCAATGCAGGGGACACGAGTTGGAGCCCTGGTCTGGGAAGATCCCACATGCCGCAGAGCTGCTGGGCCCGTGAGCCACAACTACTGAGCCTGCGCGTCTGGAGCCTGTGCTCCGCAACAGGAGAGGCCGCGATAGTGAGAGGCCCGAGCACCGCGATGAAGAGTGGCCCCCACTTGCCACAACTAGAGAAAGCCCTCGCACAGAAACGAAGACCAAACACAGCCAAAAATAAATTAATTAATTAATTAAAAAAAAAAAAGATCATTCCTGAGAAAGCATCAATTTATATTATTATTCAGTGTATTTCCCATTAGAAAAAAAAAAAAAAAATTAGTAACATGACCTTGAAGTTAGTTTTCACCAGGAAACCTGGAGGCCTCAGTAGATATTCCACCTAAAATAATAGATCAAAATCCCCTGAAAATTACTTGGTCGTTAGTAATTTTGCTGGTCAGTTACTTGTGGTGTTTCAGCTTTAAATTTATCCTTTACAATCTGCTCTGAGATGCTGGGACTACAACTTTACAAATAATATTTCTCAGTCTGTACACCCATGCCAGTAACAGTAATAGGCCCTGAAGAGAAAGGTGAAGGAGGGGAGAAGAACCTGCCTCCTGTTTGTTTGGTGTTTTAATTTATTTTCCCTTTTGCTTTGCTCCTTTTAAGTCTGTATTGCTCCAGAAGAGAGTTGGGTCCAATCTCCAGCTTCCTCTGCCAGCCCCAGAATCAGCCTCATCACCCTTCACTGTGGGCACAGACGACAGCCAGGGGGGATCTCCTCCTCGGAGATCTGAGCACCAACCCCTCACGTAGGACCCCTGGCTTCTGCTAAACCACCTCTTTCCCCATCTCTCTTTTCATTACTTATCGTCTCTGGCTTAGCCCAGTTCTCCTTATTTGCTCTCTTAAGTTCTTCAGTTCCTATAAAGCCATGTTGCTCTATGAAACCTCCCTCTGTAAAATTCCTAGTGTGATTTCTCTTCTGACTAAACCATGGCTGATCCAGTACCTTCAAAATAAAAGCTGAACTGATTCAGCAGCACAATTTCCAAGACACACATAGACCAGGTTAGCTGTTTAGATTTCTTCACTAATCCTGGGTCTCTGTTGATCTCAAGTAGTTGATCCTCCTTTAGCAATCAACCTGAGGTAAAGGTGAGATTAAGCACTATATTATTTGTGGGAATCAAGGCAAACCTGCTCTAAAATGGAAATTTATCAATGATTTATTAACCTTACAATCACAATGTGAACTGAGGATGTGATTTTTCATTTAGAAATAACACGGAAAGCTTCAAATGCAATGCAGTATAAAACCTTTATCTAACATTCAGAATTGACAATTTTTAACACAGAAAGCTGTCCACTGTCATTTGTTGGGAAACGATTCTCTGTGGTGTTTCTACTACCTTGTGTTATCTTTTCAAGAATGTTTTACTAATGCTCAAGTGTCTGCTTGACTCTTCATTCTGTTTCTATTTTGAGTGGCCTAATAAGCAGGCAGAGAGGTGTATTGAAAAGAACAGTTTACTTAGAATCTAAACCATTAGCATATAGTCTTGGCTTTGCATTTATATGAGAAAAACTACCCACTTTTTCACCCGTGTGTCTCCTTTACTTTCACATAGAACATTTCACTTCTGACACTTCTTGTCACCAAATGTGTGTGGGTTTTTTCCACACCAAGCAATTCTCTGGAGACCAGATGAGTGTCCTATAACTTACTTCTGATGCTATCTACCTGAAGATAGTGTAAGATCCCACAGATCAAGGGCTTAGTCCCACACAACTGTCCCCCACTTCATATGCCAATCACAAGTCCAAGTGCCAATGTCAACCCCAACTTCTGCCCTATCAACTATAAATCTGAAGTTCATATGACCCTTTCCTAGGGTTTGATTAATTTGCTAGAGTAGCTCACAGAACTCAGGGAAACACTTATTTACATTTACCAGTTCATTAAAGGATAGGATAAAGGAACCAAATGAACAGCCAGATGAAGAGATACTTAGGGCCAGGTCTGGGAGGGTTCCAAGCACCAGAGCTTCTGTCTCCATGGAGTTGGGGTACATCACCCTGCAGGTACATGGAAGTGTCTGGCCACCTGGAAGCTCCCCAAACACCCTCCTATTGGGATTTTATGGAAACTTCATCACAAAGGCATGATCACCCACCCCTTTGCCCTCTCTGGAAGATGGGGATGGGTGGGGTGAAAATTCAAAGCTTCTATCTATGGCTTGGTCTATTCTGGTGACCAGACCGGATCCAGGAGCCCACCCCAAGTTGCCTCAATAGAACAAGAGATGGTCCTGGTGCTCTTGTCACTCAGGAATATACAAGGGTTTTAGGAGATCAATATATATGGTTTCTAAATCTCACAATATTGACTACATGTTTCAACATATTTTGTTAATTTGTATACCTTGGTTCTCTTTTTTTATCATCTAAGAAATTTAGCCTTTACTGAGTTGATATAAAAGAAGTCTGCATAGAGCTATTGCATTTGTATTGTCTTTTCTTTACATATTTTTCTCTCCTCACTTACTTGTTCTAAAAATATTACTTTAAGATTATACACTTCTCAATCTTTCCTTGTCCAGGTTCTAGATTTTCACATTATGCTGCAGGTATCTGATGTTTGCTCTCATGCAAAGATGGTTATGGTGACAGACAGTTATCTATAGAACACTGACATTTTCTCCTTAAAAAAATATATTTTCAAAAAATTTAAATTATAGTACTTTTAAGAAAAAGCAGAAGTTACCTGATTTTATGAAATAAAATTGAGATGTCAAAACCAAACCTCAGCGAGTTGGGTCAAGAATTCAATGCATCCTGAAATAAAAATGCCAAAACTAGAGAAAATGTATATGCGTAGCAAAGAAAGATGAAAGCCTATTGATACAAAAGTTAGAGATCAGAAACCTGTTTTAAAATATCTAAAAAATAGTTAGGTATGTATAAATTAATCAACAAGTGTATGTTTCATAGAGTAAATAGACACTTGAATGAAATAATAACAACCTGAGATTACAAGAAATATTTTGAAATGCACCTATAGGAAGTACCATGTTCAAAGGGTTGTAAGAAATGACAAAAGACTTCACCAAAGGATAAAGAATTTTAAGGCATTTTCTTCATATATCCATAAAAATAACAGGAAATCTAAATTTTAAAATGGCATATGACAGTAGAAAATAAGTTTACTTTATAAAAATGCCTTTAAAATATTTAAAGAAAATATTTTCAGAGATGAGTTCTATATAGATTCTGAGGTATAAGTAAAAGGTTTTGTGTACCAGTAGAATCTTTGGAGATACCAGTAAAATCTTTGGAGGTAGTAGTAAAATCTTGGAAAGAGGCCAATTGTACTGACCTTACCATTTGCCAAGAGAGATTTTCAAAATCTTTTGTATATATTTTGATATTGCTAATTCCATATGGTATTAGCCATTTTCAGTAAAATTTTAAGATGTTGTATTATTAGTTGTGAAACAAATACTAAATAAAATATTTTCTTCTTTGACCTTCATCCCAAATTTCCTCAAATAATGTGTTACACTACAGCCATTCTTGTTAATGTTTGCAGTTGCTGGTAGCATTCCTGATACTGACCTTTTGAAATTATTGAAAAATAAAGCAAAATAAATCTTCCTCTTGGAAATTCTAAACAGTCTCCTCTTTTCAAGTAACTTATCTGATGCCTGATCCTTTCACCTTGCCTGTGACCAAAAGTCAGGGCTTCCCACTCAGCAGAAAGCAGATCATTTATTTTCTTAGCAGGAGATCTCCCCAATGTCATTAATGATTCATTTAAGTCATGTTTACAAGGGGCAAATGTTCCCAAGTTTTCTGTATCCTAAAGCAGAAACTTCAATTTTATATAAATATAGTGTTAGAACTTCTTATTTAAGACAATCAAGGGTGATAATTTAAGTTCTATTGTCTTCTTGATTTATGACAAAGAAAGGAAAAGGAGGAACATAAAGAAAAGAAGAAATAGAATCCTTGTAACAGTGACTAGGGTCAAGCATCTATGAAGCTGTTACAGAAAACCAAGGAAGACTTTTTTTTTTAACGTATACATCACCTCACATGTTTACCTCTTGTTTTGTCTGTTTGGGGTTTTTGTTTGTTTTTGTTTTTGTTTTGTTTTGTTTTGGTGAGAACACTCAGTAAATTTTAATTATACAATACAGTGTTATCAACTATGGTCACCACGTTATACATGAGAATCACAGACATTATTCATCTTATAACGGAAAATCTGTACCCTGTTACCAACCTCTCCCAATTTCCATTCTTCCCCCAGCAACCCCTTGAGAACCACTTTACTACACTGTTTCAAGGAGTTCAACTTCTTTTTTTTCTTAGATTACACACAGATTATGTAAGTGATACCATGCAGAATTGGTCTTTTTCTCTCTTTGACTTATTTTACATAATAATGTCCTCCAGATCCATTCATGTTGTCACAAATGACAGGATTTCTTTCTTTTTAAGGCTGAATAATCTTTCATTGTATACCTACACCACCTTTTCTTGACCCATTCATCCATTTGTGGACACTTAGTTTGCTGCCATATCTTGTCTATTGTGAATTAATGCTGCAATGAACATAGAAATGTAGATATCTCTTTTAGAAAATGGTTTCAGTTCTTTTGGAAATATACCAGAAGTGGGGTGGTAGGATCAAATGGTAGTTCTAATTTACATTCTTGAGGAACTGCCATACTCTTCTCTATTGTGGCTGTACCAATTTACATTCCCACCAACAGTGTACCTCCCCTCCACCATTTTTAACCTGTTGTCTTTTTGATGGTAACCATTCTAACGGGTATGAGGTGATGTCTCAATGTGGTGTTGATTTGCATCTCTCTGATGATTAGTGATGTTGACTTCCTGGTACCTGTTGAGTATTTCTAAGTCTTCTTTGGAAAAAATACATATTCAGTTCCTTTCTGATTTTTTAATCAAGTTAGGTTATTTGGGATTTTCTTTGTATTAAATTATTATAGTCCCTATTCTTTATATACTTTGGATATTAAACTTTATCAGCTATGTGGCTTGCAAATATCTTTTTTTTTTCCATTTGCATTTTGTGATGGTTTTCTTTGCTGAGCAGAAGCTTTTTATTTGATGTAGCCCCATTTCTGAAAGTTTGCTTTTTTTGCTGTTGCTTCTGATGTCAAATCCAAAAAAAAAATTAAAAAATCACTGCAGAGACCAATGTGTACAAGCTCCTTCCAGGGAGATACTAGTGACTTGAAGTTGGTTCGAGGGGATGGGAAGGGAGAAGTCTCCTGGTTTCCCTGCTCTCTGAGGAGGACTGCAGCCGGTCCTTAGATGTGTGCTAAATTAGAAGCCTGACCCTCGGGCAGTAGTTTTCTTTATTTCCCCCACTGTGTGTATGTATGTATGTATGTATGTATTTATATTGAATTATAGTTGATTTACAATGTATTTTAATTTCAGCTGTACAGCAAAGTGATTCATTTATACATATATATATATATTTCAGATTCTTTTCCCTTATAGGTTATTACAAAATATTGACTATAATTCCCTGTGCTATATAGTAGGTCCTTTTTCTTAATCTATTTTATATATAATAGTGTGTATATGTTAATCCCAAACTCCTAATTTATTCCCCCACCCTTCCCCTTTGGTAACCATAAGTTTGTTTTCTATGTCTATGAATCTTTTTCTGTTTTGTAAATAAGTTCATTTGTATCATATTTTAGATTCCACATATAAGTGATATCATATATTTGCCTTTCTCTGTTTAACTTACTTTACTTAGTATGATAATATCTAAGTCCATCTATGTTGCTGCAAATGGCATTAATTCATTCTTTTTTATGGCTGAGTAATATTCCATTATATAAATATACCACATCTTCTTTACCCATTCATCTGTTGATGGAAATTTAGGTTGTAGTTTTCAAGTAGGTAGATGGACACTTTTCAGCAAAAGATTGGGAGATGGCGATTTAGCCTGCTCCTTCTGTGGGTTTTGCTGATACTGGGCCATGGTAGACTTGTCACCAGCAGGTATTGGAGTATCCCTGAAAGAACATTTGACTACTATAAAATATTTGTTTTTCCTGGTTTTGAACTTGCTGCTCCTGTGTCTCCTGTCTCTGCCAGAACGATCATCTACAAACATCTATCAAACATTTTCTCATAACCAGTGATTATATTCTACACATTTTCTGTCCAAATAATTTGTTTTAGAGGAAAAAAATGACTAATTCTGTGGAAAAATGCTCATGGGATCCACTGAATTTGTTGTGTACTCCATCATAGAGAAGCAGTGGCTTTTATAGTATATAGGAAAATTAGAGATACATCTCAAACTTTAGAGATAATACCTTATAAGTTTGGGTGCCATCCAACAAGATACAATATACGCTCCCAACCAATAACAAATATGATGTGCCTTGTCCAATAGCCATGATACCTATACCTGGGAACTAATAAGAAAGAAGTTAATGTTGAAAGATATTTTTTAGTTCTGAACAAGTATTAGTTCTGAGCAGTATTAAATCATATTTTAAGAAAATATCTAAAATGGTTCAATTATATTAGTAAGCTTACACATATCTTTAGTGGTTTAAAATGCATGTAGGATCTTGAGCACCTGTAAATGCTAAATTTTTTAAAAGTATTTATTTTAAAGTAATATTTTCTATTTTACTGATTTTTAAAGTAACCTGTTGGTTGAGAAATCTGAGACAAAAAGAGAATTGTATGATGGAAAATAAAATAAACACTCGATACAAAGATAAGTAGTAAGATTTTTTTCTTTCAGTACTATCTTATTATGCTTTGTCTGAGAGAATCTTTATCACTTAATAATACATTGTTGGGACTTCTCTGGTGGTCCAGTGGTAAAGAATCTGCCTTACAATGCAGGGGACTCAGGTGTGATCCCTGGTCAGGGAACTAAGATCCCACATGCCGCAGGGCAACTAAGCCCGCATGCCACAACTACCGAGCTCACGCGCCTCAACTAGAGAGCCTGTGTGCCACATACTACAGGACCCAAACGCTCTGGAACCCACGCACCATACCTATAGAAGCCATGCACCCTGGAGCCTGTGTGCCACAACTAAAGAGAGAAAACCCGCGCACAGTTAGAGAGAAGCCCGCGCACCGCAGCAAAGAGCCTGCGCACTGCAACAAAAGATCCCGCATGCCGCAACTAAGACCCGATGCAACCAAAAATAAATAAATAAATAATAAATCTTTAAAAAAATACATTGTTAATGTATTCTTATATAAGAATTTTGAAAGTGTTTCATGTTCTTACAATATTTCAATAAATAAATTTAACCATTTTATCATTTGTTGGCATTAAGATTACTTATGCATTTATACTATTATAAATATTGTTGTTTTCTATAACTATGTACATGACAATTTTAAAATTGTTTGAGATACATTAGTTAATTAAAACAATAGAGACATTCCACGTGAGAGACCAGATATACTTTTTACCTGTTGAGGTGATTTTGTGTTATTGTTATCATACAAAGATTTTAGACATTCAGTTTAAGCAGGTATAATTTACATTCCTATATACTATGTGTATTTCAGATGAGGAGACGGTAAGCTTTAACCACAGAACAACCAGTTTAGAGCATGTCAGATTAATCATTAATTTATTTTATCATTTCATTATTTTGTAAACAATATTGCTTCTGTCATAATCCATTAACTCAAATTGTTCCTTTTAAGAGTGTGGTGGATATTATTTTGTTAATGACCAGATTGTCACAGTAGTAAGACCTTTTGTCTCAGGCTATTAATTGTGTGGCCATTTTTTGCTTTCTTAAAAATATATGGATAGACCTAAAATCAAAAGGCTGGATGGGATATCCTCAAAATAGTACTGAAACATTTTCCAAGCTCATATTTCTGACCTGTAAACATATGTGAAAAACAGTCTGACATGTTAACTATTGCTGCCAGCAGATCAGTAGAGAATTGAATCACAGAGGCCGAGCTTACAAGGATCTGAGCTGATATTCTAGTGTTAGATAAGTCCAATTATTGACAGTAATTGAGCAGCTGCCAAAGGCTTGATAATTCTATCGAATATTTGAGAATGACTCAGCTCTCTACTCTATGAGCATCTCCAAGTATTAAATCTTTGCATTAGATCATCTGAAGGAAAAGCACCTGCACATATAATCTCATTTTCCAAAAGAAATGTCTTCACTGGATTTCAATTTAACTTTGTTCTCTCCAGTCATTATTGAGTCCATACAAGAGTCATTCATTTTTAACAGTATATCTGTATCAATTTAAGAACTAACTTTAAGGGTAATATTGAAGAGTAATATTGACTATGTTATCCAGTGGCTGTTACATGAAACTCAAATCTCAGTGTCCTCTGAGTTAACTTTCAGTGTGAAATTTATGTTTTCAGCTCGATTGTGTGCTTTATTTTTGTCAGATCATGAACATTGTTTATAGCTGTAAGATGTTCTGTAGGTTATAAAGTATATCCAAAACATATTCTCATGTATCCTCACTAAAACCTAATGAGGTAGAAAGGTCAGACATCATTGTCCCAAAGTGATGTAAATACAAGTAAATAAAAAAGTCAGACATATAGAGTTAATTGGACTTCTCCTGTCATGAGTGTCTGAATTGGAACTAAATTTCAAATACTTCATTATGCTTTATTTTTACTTTCAGATATATTTTATAACTTTTTGTAACTATGAGGGAAAGCAAAGAAAATTTACTATCCAAAAATAAAAATTATTTCCAGTAGCTATGTTTCTTCTATATATTACTTATGTGCTTCATTTTTAACATTAACCATTACATTTTAAATTATTTTAAATGATTAGATGTTCAGTGAGTTTATAAACATATTGGACTCAGATATCCATTTTTCTGATGAAAGAGAGATACTAAAAAGTATATCAAAAGTACAAATATATGTGCCATAGCTTAATTTTTCCAAAACTTTTCTTAAATACAACTAGTGCTGATCACTTCTTATGAAACCCCCTTAGTTCCTTTCCAATTGATTAATGGAAAAATATAGATGAAGCATATCTATACAAAGAAAATTAACATAACTGAGGTAGAAAGAGTGGACAAAAACATGCCTTCTGTGATGCATAACTAGTCTTTCCACACTCCCTTGAAGTTAAACATCACCTTAAATTTTTGTGGCTCATTAAATATATCAGTTGTGAAATCCCACCTGAAGGATTCATTTGGGGTACATGGAAGATCCTAATTGACAAGGTCCTCAGTGATTGCAAGGCCCTAGTTAGTTCCTCAATAATTCTTATTATCTCAGAAGTTTGCAAATTATGCTCTTGAGTGATGGTACCCAAAGGGAGGGACAAGAAAACATTGTAAGTATGAGCAAGCACATTTTGCTTGCCTGACTTCTAAGGGTTCTTTCCAAACAAATGAGTGAACAAAGCAAAAGCGAACAAAGCAAAAGCAAACAAAACCCTGCAATTATATACAGCCACATGAATTATTAAAACATTAAATCTCACAACAGTCAGCAAGAAATGCAAGAGGATATAAGTAACTAAAGGCTCTTTCTTTATTTTGCCTCAATAATAGAAACTTAATTCAACATTGATATACAGATGAGAGCTAGATAAACAGATAGATATATAGATGCATGAATAGAAAATCCTTTTTTCTCTATACTATTCTCAGGGACAAACATCCTTCTAAATATATTTCCATATTATCCCTCATGTAGCACTAAAAAACATTTGGTCCTTCCACATCCTACCTCTGTGTATATTTACTTGTTTTGAGTACATTTCTTTTCTTAAAATACCTTTAACATAAAGAGGACATCCTATTGCCATAGCAACAGGAAGTATAGTATTTGCAGTGCAGGTCTGACCTGATACTTAGTCCTACTTGATCTGATCCCCACCATCATTTTGATAGCATTTATTGATGTAATTATTTTTGGGGGGAGTGATGAGATAAAGGAAGATTATTCTTTCGTCCTCTAAACACTTTTTCCCCTCCTCCTCATGTACTTTTATTTCTTTTTTGGAAAGTTTTACCTGAATTTACAGATTTAATTTTATTTTTAATTCCCAAACTTATTTTTTCCCTTGCTGTACTAAGATTTCTCATCTAAGAAATACTTTGCACTCCAAAAGGCAAAGTCACAAACTGTAAAACATAGCAAGAAATAAGTAGAGAACTGTGGGGAGCCAGGGAAATGGAAAACTGTCTGGGCCTAGGCCTTACTCAACCTTTGCTTTGCTTTATTAGCCTGGTAAAAGTCTCTAGGGTGGAGTCTAGAACCCCGGTGTAGATTAGTTCTGTTTTGCATCTCTGCCTAGTATTTCCCGGTAGTCTTAGTCAAAAGTGGAGCTATGAAATTAAGGCTCACTGGTAATGGAATTGTGAAAGTTTATTTGCTAAGTTACTAAAACAGTATTGGTAACGGCCCTGTACAATAAAATAGCTTTTCACAAATGATATTATAGAGTACTACAAATGATCAAAAACAAACCTAAATGTATTTGTTGCTTTATAAAGAGAGTCATGTTATTCAGAAATAAGTTCATGTCTATGGCCATACCACTCTGAATGCGGCCGATATCATCAGAAATGAGTTCAGCAAATCTCCACCAACAGAATGTAAAGGGCTGTGTGTGTAGACATGTTGATGGGCACATTGGACTCTCTTTTTGATGAGTGGGCAATTACAGATTTTATGTCACTTTGGTCAGTTAACGAGTCTGTGATCAGTTACATAAAATTCTAGCACGTATAGAGTCATTGACCACACATGTATGTACACTCTAAATTTAGAAAGATTTTCCCTTAACAGTGATGTGATAGAATCTAATGGAATTCACAGAAATCAAATCTGCAAGCAGGTATCCAGGGCTTTAAAGCAGTTCCAGAGCCAGAGAAACTTAAAGGAGAGCAAACGACAGCCTGCAATTGGTCAACCCCTAAGATGATCATCTGGTCATGGTCCTGCAACAATAAGAAAATAATTAGCTAAATATGGATGCCGTCAAATAGGAATCACTTAGAATATCTCCATAAAATGTTTCTACAGAAGACAACAGGAGACCAGATCTCTTGCACAAATCATTCTGCTCTAAATCTAAGGCCAGAACCAGAAGTAATCAGATTGCCTTTCTAAGGGAACCTAGACTGTAATTTATCTTCTGTATTTGTGTTATTTTATGTTGCTTCATCATTCTGCCTATTCTACTTCTGAATTTTTAAATATCTCATCATCCTTTTTCCTTTCTCTGTTACATATTGCATATATTTGGGGGAAGTTTAATTTTTATTTTGGGTTATAAGGTCCCATACCAAAAACAGCAGCAACCTCACTCAATTGAGGAAAGAAACCAGTCTGGACTTAGAGCTGAAGGTCAAGAATGCACATGGATTTTCTTTTCTTTCTTTTTATGAGAAAGAAAGTTGCTTTATTTTGAGTGCATCAATTATATATTTCGTATTAGTTTCTTAAGATTGCAGTAACAAATTAACACGGAGTTTGACTTAAGAGAAATGTATTGTCCCATAGTTCTAGAGGCTAGAAATACAAAATCAAGTTGTCTTGGTGTCATACTTTCTCTTCAAAGTTTCTAGGAGAGGATTCTTCCTTGTCTCTTGCTAGCTTCCGGTAGTTGCCAGCAATCCTTGGTGTTCTTTGGCTTTGGACACATCATTCCAATCTCTACCTCATTCTCCACATGTTCCCTCTCTGTTTCTGTGTGCCTCTGTGTCTTTTAGTGCAAATTTCTCTCTTTTTATAAGGACACCAGTCATTGGATTAGGGTTTACCCTAATCCAGTATGATCACCTCTTAACTTGATTACATCTGCAAAGATGTTATTTCCAGATAAGGTCACATTCTAGTGTTAGAACCTCAACATATCTTTTTGGGGGTACAATTCAACTCAAAACAGATTTGTATAGGTTTAAAAATATATGTATGTGAGTTGACAAGAGACATAATACAATGGAAATCTCTTGTTTTAATCTGTTTCATTCACCATTCTCTTTTGGATGCAGCTTTACAAGCTCCAGTCACCTGAATCTGTTATGGCTGCCCATCTCCCAGCTCCTGAACAGAATTGGTCATAAAAGTCCATCCAGATCAATCACACTTTTGTGGTTCTCTAGTAACAATGTTTGCTGCAATGGTAAAAATAATAAACATGCAAGCCAATTTAGAGTACTACCTATCTTTTACAATTCAACCAAAAGATAAAGGAGAAAAACACTTTGCAATCTTAGAAGAAGGAGAACATACAAACTGGAATGCCTGAGGTCTTGTTGCCAAAAGAAACAAAAACCCCAATCAAAATAATGGGAGAGTAGAACAAGAGACAATTCTTTAATGGTGGTATAAGGATTTCTGAAAATCTACTCATCCATCAAAAGCAACAAGACCACAGGCAAAAATTGTCAAAATCAACTTTTTCAAAGTTCTGAAAATTAACCAAAAGCTTGCAAAAATACAGTGAGTATGTATTCAGGAAAAAATGAATGACTATCTGTAAGAGTGAGATTTCTAGTGTTTTAATTTATCTTATCCCATACCCCTCTCCTCAGCTCCACAGTAACCTTAAAAACAGCAACCTAAAAACCAGGGTAGCTGTGTGAACCAGTAGCCTAGTAGCCATTGGAGAAAGTAGAACAGGTTTTAAGCTCCCCAAAATTCTCATCCTCAAGGATTGTTGATATTTGACCTGTGTGACAGTTCCTTGGAAAAGCCCCATTCACAAGACTTGTCTTTATTTGATCTCACTAAGAGTTTGTTCAGTGGGAAAAGTCCTATCCCCAAGTCAGTAGCTGAAAACAATATGAGAAACTATTATATAGCAACAAGCCATTAGAGTTGGTGATATCAAACATGAGGCTAGACATAAAATTTAAAAGGAAAGTCTAGTGAATGACATATCCCTGGGAGGCATGAAAAGCTCTGACATCTTGGAAATTGGGCAGGCCAAGCACATGTATGTTCAGGAAAAACACTATAAAAGGCTATGGCCGGCCTTGAGACTCTTCATGAACAGGAAAGCTAAGAAAAATTCAAAAACTTCAGAGCATTAAGGCATGACCCAATAAATACACAGAGCACCTCTGAAAATGCTAGATTCAAGGCTTTTAAGGAAATCTCTGTTCAGTCACTCACAGAACACGAAGCTGAGCATAAACTTCAGTGGCCACAAATGTCAAAAATATAGATTTTGGAGAATTATTATACCAAAAAAATCACTTAAAAACAAATGGCAAAACAACTAACCTTTGGGAGGAAGGAGTTACTTCTAGAGTTGCTACAGTATATTATTTAAATGTTCTATTTTTAATTTAAAAAATAAACGAGACACATAAAGAAACAGGAAATTATGGTCCACCCACAGAAAACAAAAATAAAACACAAACAAAAGGCAGTAAACAGAAACTGTCCCTGAGGAAGTCCAGATTTTGAATTAATTGTACAAGGACTTTAAAGCAGCAACTGTAATATGTTCACATACCTGAATGAAATCATGCCTAAAGGACTAAAGTAAAGCATGAGAAAAAAAATGCCTCACCAAGTTAAGAATATCAGTAAGGATCTAGAAATATAAGAATAACCAAATAGATATTTTGGAATTGAAAAATACAGTAACAAATAGAAAATTCACTATATAGTCTCAACATCAGATTTGAACTAACAGAAAAAATAATCCATAAATTTGAAGATGATTCAATTGAGATAATCTAGTCTGAGGAACTCAAAAAAAAGAGAATGAAGAAAAGTGAACAGAGCTTCAGATACCTATGGGACACCATCAAGTGGACCAACATATACATAATCAGTCTCTAAATTTAAACAGAGAGAAAAAACAGCTAAAAGAATATTTGAAAAAATGGTGGTTGAAAATTGTCCAAATTTTATGGAAAACAGTATTCTGAACATAAACTCCAATCAAAGCAGGATAACCTCAATGAGACCCACACCTAGACATGTCATAGACAAACTGCCAAAAATAAAGACAGAGAATCATAAAAGCAACAAGAAAAAGATGACTCATCATGTACAAGAGATCCTCAGGAAGATTGGTAGTTGGTTTCTCATCAGAAATCATAAAGGCCAGAAAACAGTGTGGTGTCATATTTAAAGCACCAAAAGTAAAAGAAAATAAAAGTAAAAATTCAACAAAGAATTCCATATCCTTTACAATATCTTTCAAAGATAGAGTATTAGTTAAGGCATTCCAAGGTAAACAAAAACTGAGAGTGCTTGTTGCTGTCATACCTTCGCTACTAAATAAGAAACACTGAAGGAAACTGTTCATACTGAGATGGAAGGGCACTAGATATTAGTTTATTTCCACACAAAGAAATAAAGTATATCAGGAATGGTAAGTAAATATGTAAATATCAAAGACAGTATAAGTGGATTTCTGTTTGTAATTTCTTCTTCTCCTATCTGACTTAAAAACAACTACATAAAGGAATAATTATAAATCTTGTTGATGGACTTACTATCTATAAAAATGTAGTTTCTGTGACAATTTAACACAATGGAGGGAGGAGGAACAGGAGCTCTACTGGAGTAAAATATTTTACTTTACTTCTATTGTATATTAAAGAATTTACAGTTTTACAAATTTGAAATAAATGGCTTCATATTAAGATGTTAATTAAAACCCCAGGGTAATCATTAAGAAAATTATTAAAAAGATATTATAAGGAACAAAAAAAGAATGAATTTTCTATAAAAATCATCTATTTAGCATGAAAGAGGTCACCAATGTATGAACAGATAAATAAATAATGAATAATAAATAAATAAATAAATAAATAAATAAATAAATAAAGGCACATAGAAAACAAATAGCAAATAACTCCTTCTGAAACTTCAAGATGATGATCCTTCCCTTCCTCTTTCATCTTCTGATACCACCAGATGGTCTTTGGCTTTTATTAGCATAACTCCTCATTTTGGCTCCATTTTAAAATAACCATCTTCCCTCTGTGTTTGTGAGTCTGTGTGTCTTCACATAGAGTTCTTCTCCTTGTGTCTTCATTTTCTATTCTTGTAATGACAGGAGCTTTATTGGACTAGGGATCACCCTAGAATATGACCTTATCTTAACTTGATTGTATCTGCAAAGCCTTATCTCCAAATAAGGTCACAGTTTTACCTGTGATATTGGGATTAGGATTTCAACATATCTTTTTGGAGGGCACAATTAAGCCCACAGCAATTACCAAAATAATCTTGGAAAAATAAAAAAGAAAGTTGTTGGTCTCACACTTCCAGATTTTAGTTATTACTACCAACCTACAGTAATAAAAATATTTCGATACTGGTGCATATATACACATATAAATCAATAAATAAATGGACCTGAAAATCTCAAAATAAAACCTCACATTCATGGGGTAATTACCTTTTGTTAAGGATGCCAAGAGAATAAACTGGGAGAGTTATAATGGGTTGTTGCAAGGGTGATGCCATAACCTGACCTCGATCCTCCCCACACCACGGGGAGTAGAAGAAAGCAAAGGTGGCTGGGAGGGTATGGGGCAGGAAGGGGGAGGCTAGGCAAGGCCAGTTCATCACAGAGAGAAGAAAGAAGTGGACAATCTATCTGGGTAGATGAGAAGACAATAAGGAGGTATGACCATGGGTGAGTTGAAGCTCCAAGACCCTGCTTCCTCGTTTCAGCAAACATCAATTAGAAAATGTAAATTCAAGGATAAAGCAAATAAAATTTAAAGACTGTGATCACAGAGCATTTAATGTCAAATATGTGGCTCTTGTGGGCTGTGTGACTATACTATTCACACATCTATGAAACCAGTCCTAACGTTGACATTGTGAAATTAGGAGCATGTTAGCAAAATCCAACCATCCAGAGCAGTTTGTTCAGAAGACAAAGAGAATATTGTAAGAAACGACACACATGCTTGGAAGTAGGTTTTGAGTGTCACCATCTGTAAACTTTTAGAATTGTGCAGCTTGTCATTACGTTGGAACCAATGCTAAATTCAGTGAAAGTACTTTTTTTGGGTGTACATAAGTTCCTAGTTGTTGGCCCATATGAGAGTTAGAACAAATGAAATGGGGTCCACAATATCTAATGCAAAATTCTCCATGGGAAAACAGTAAAAGCCAAAACATTTAAACAAAATTGTCAGATGCTTAAAAACCCCTACAGTTTTTCACAAACATTTTAATTGATTAGTTGACTACAAGTTTGCTATTATTATTAGTCCAAATAACATCACAAATTCATTTTCACTGTTTGAAAGTATTATACAATATAATGTATTTATAGTAATATGTGTACATACATATACATTTTTACATAATTCATATTATTTACATAATATTAAACCAAGCTCATATGTGCTAAGTAAAATCCAGACAAAGGACAGATAAAACAGGTTCATAAACCTTATAGCACACACACACACACACACACACCTTTTTATGTATATGTGCTTCAAAAGTCACATACACATCTCATCTGATGTACCTTCTTGGAAATACTTAGTAATGTGAATAAAAATTTCATCTCCTACGGCTTTTCATAGGTAAATTATTTGATCCACTCATGAGAAGGCAATTACTAATTTAAATCCAAGGACACATTATATGCCAATAACTATTCATTTTAAAAAATAAAATACAGACTCTCAAGACACTGGTGCTTTCATAAAAGACTACCTTATAGAATGAAATATCATCGGGAGAGAGTAGATAGTACCAACATTCACCTGCCTTAAAAGTGATTTTTTATTTGGTGATAGGCAATGTTCTTGAGATGATGAAGGCATTTTCATTCTGTGAATATTTGAGCTTCTTCATAACATAGATATTTCTGAAGAGAAACACATTAATGGACCACAGCACTTGCATCTCATGTAATGTCTTTAAGTGGCAATGAAAGCAGAATATAAAGGGATTTTATAAACTCAGTGATAGGATTTTGTGATGTAAGTTGCAAGATAATGTCTACTTTTTGAAAGATATCAAATATATACAGTATGTTATTACTATCTGTCCCAAATGACCTCCATCTGCCCAGTTGAATCATTGAAATGCTCTATAACTGCCAAGTATTAATGTTTTCCCAATACATGGCTGACATATTGGAAGGGATTCTAACCTCACAGAGTACTGCTTTGACATTTAGGTTTCTTAAGAAAACAAAACCAAAAAAATGGCACTTTTTTAGCATTTATTATCAAAATCACATAATTTAGATGCGTGACAATTTCATTCCCAATAAGACCTTTAAAAATTAGTAATAGAGTATGTAAGTGGCTGGAGTGCAAGTATGGACCACAGAAAGACCCAACATCATTTACAAAATATTGAGAATGTCACAATTCCTCCTTTTTTTCTGCTTTAAAGGTAATATAATTTCAATACAGATTAATTAGAAGACTCAGAAAAGTATCTTAGAGAGAAATTAAGGGCACCTAATATGATAATATATTGTGACTTGAATATAACTGTTGTCAACATGATGGTATATTACTTTACAGGCTGTTTTTCTGTGTAGATTCAGACATACTTTCCCATAATTGGGATTATATTAAATTAAATGAAATATTTTTTAAAGCATCAGTACAATGGCTGTCAATATCAGATATTAAAATGAGATCAATGTACCCGTATGATTAAATTTGCCAATATTTGGGATAAATTTAAGGAAACTTCTGTTACTCAGTTATTATTCTAAATTGTACAAAGAAAATGTAGGAAGGTAAGTATTAATGAATATTATTCAGAACTATTTATGATTGACCAGGTATACACATACTGTTTTATGGTATGATTATGTCTCATTTTCTGATTTTATTGAGAAATTACATAATTTACATGTTTTCCAACTATAATTATATACCTGTATGTTTCTAGTATCCAGAGAACATGCTAAATTATTTTGGGGGGAGGTCATCAAGAAGACGTGACCACAGGTTTGACCCTCCAGCTGGACCCTGGCAATTGGAGGCTTCTTACCTTCTCCCTTACTTGGAATGTGCCTCTGCTTGCCTTCCCTACTCCCAGAAGCTGCTCTAAGGATACAGCTTTGAGATAGAAATGTGGTTTTTCTATCTGACTGGTTACCCGTGACTGAACCCAGTTAAGACCTCTATAAAAACATTCAGATTCTGTCTGGTGGGTGCAGAACGGAAATCTACTCCCCTTGTGGCCGCCCAAGACAAGTCTCGTATGTAAGTTCCCTTGCTTATTAATACTGCCACCTACCAATCTGGGATGACCTGTCCCTTTCTTTGGTCACCCCCTGCCTTCTGAGTATGGGGGTCAGTTTCATATTTCACCCAGGGAATCTCCTGAGGAGGTTTGTGAACCAACAATTATCACACACATTTATTAGTCCCTAATTCTCAAATATTGTGACTCAAATTTACTTTGGTTTCATGTATAGATAGATGAATTTTTACACTCGAGCTCAGGATTGAATAACTCTCAATGGTCTCAGGTACTCGTCTTTGTGCTGTTTTCCATAGTATATGAATCTGGCCTCTTGTTTGGTTGCTGTTATTTTAATCTCATTCGTAATCTTCTCTGGAACAAAAATGGAAAAGGATAGTGGATTGTAACTAGAACTGTATTTTTTATATGATCTAGTCAAGTAAAAATTTAAATGAAGATCTGCAACAATGTAATTTAGGAAAAATACGGATGTGCCTCAAATTGTCAGAGCAAAGCCAAGCGCCATAATGAAAAGCAGGTATCATGTGCTTGTTTTTGAACTTTGGTGTTAAAAATAGTTCAATGGGAATAACACATATTTATATGTAGAGCAAATGGTAACATGCATATTGCTGAACATAAGTAGACAATTATATTTTGACATTCAATGAAAAGAGTATCTGAACTATACCTTCTAATGTATGCCGTTATTTAGGTGGGAGCAAAGATAGCATTTTTTTTTTCCAGTGGGTCATAGAGTCTCCATGAACTACTCAACTCTTTATTTGCAGCTCCAAAGCAGCCATAAACAATATGTAAATTACCTTGTATCTTTCCTTTGGAGGCAACCTCTCTCCTATCGCAACACATGGCAGGCAGTGATGTGTTTTCTACCCCTAGAGGTTTATCTTCTGAATGTCTTTCAAATGTGGAGCCTTGGCATCTGACTTATTTCACTTTAATAAATACATATAAGATGCATCCTTATTGTTGTGTGAATAAATAATTTGTTCCTTTGATTGCAGAGTAGTATTTTATTGAATAATTTTATCACAGTTTATCCATTCACATGTACAAATAAATCTTGAGTTTTCAGTTTTTGGTGATAATGATTACATAACTGTAAACATATATAATACTTTGTGTAAATAATGTGCTTAGTGTACATTATATAATGCTATTAATGTTCCATCCAGGGTGGATGTACCTCTTCATTACTGCAGTTTTTTAATAGGCAGAAATTATATTTTTAATAGATGTATGGGAAAAAGAACTATGAAATCTAAGTTTTACATAGCCATCATAAATCCTGAGATTTTCCTTAAGGAAAACAAACCAATGTATGATAATGGCTATCTGCTCTTCAAAGAGAGCCAAAAAAATGTTTAAAGCATATTATTAGAGATTGAATTACCTAAAATGTGATGCTGATTTTAGAGGGCTAGAATTACAATTCTTATTTTAAGCAACAGAAAAGATGATTATTGAAAAATGATCACTTTTTTTGAGTAATCAAAAATTGTCCATTTTGCTTTTTCATGATCCATCTGTGTAAAAAGAAATATAAAATTATGGTTTAGTTTTCATTGTAATGGCAACAGTACTTTTTCCCTTGAAGAGCTGTTCTCTTGATCCTTTTTTCTCTTTGGCTCAAAACTAAAATTTTTTAAATAGGAGGCTTTCACCTGTACATTTGACTGTGACTTATCAATGGGAAAATGGGCAATTTGTTTCTCATGTGAGTATAATTATCTATCTTTAGTGCCTTGCTTTCTGCCCTGTGGAGATGAACACATTTTGTGACTAAAGAATGATAGAGACTCCTTAAGCAGTGACCAACATTATCACCTGTTTCTCCTGTCTCCACAGCAATCCGGAAATAATAAAGTGGAACTGAATTGTCTTACTTAAGTTCAGGGTATAATCTATGGGATTGTTACACAAAGACTGGGCCATTTATCTTTGGATGGTGTCTCCTATCAATCTATAATATATTAACTCATTTTATGGTGAGCTTTTTATTCCATTACTCAAAAAATGTATTAGAGATAAAATTGTATGAAATGTTTGAGTCATTTACATATGAATAGAGAATATACAAATTTATTTCCAAATACTTCTAAGACATAAAAATTCCCAATAAGAGGACAATGTTATACAAACTGTAAGAAATGAATTGAAGTTCTAGGTTCTCATTTGAACTGTTAAAATAAAGTTGATAAAAATGTATTTTGAGAGTGCACAGAAGGTATGCATTCATACTTTACCTCAGTTATGCCTTACTGTTTTCTTCATTCATTCACAAATCCATGTATCATTCCAAAATATTTTCATTCACTGCCTATAATGGATATATTATTAGCAAGACATTTTGCAGAAAAGTATAGTAGATTTCAATTACCACATAAATGAATTATTCAATTCAATTTAAAAGTCGCATGGTGAGAAGGTGAGAATAGTTGTTCTGCAGTCTATAAAACCTAGAACAAGTTGGAATTTTACAATATCCCAAATTGGTTTTTAAGTGGAAATAAATTTAATGATTTATCTACCCCAATTTGTTTTCTAAATATATTTAGGTTTTAAATCAAATGTGCTTGCTCAAAGAAAATGTTTGCAACAGAAAATTTGAGAGAAGAAGAGGAAACCTAAAGAAATAAAATTATATTCCCCAAATAACTTAATTAATGTAGGAAAGTCAGTGTTTGAACCCAAGTCCCTGATTTCTAATTAAGTTACATAATGAATGCTTATTATTATTATCATGTTGCTTTTTAATTTTTCTCATAAATTTGAATTGTAAGCAGATCTTTTGCCCCTTTCTTATTTGTCTATTTCTGTCCCCCTTAAACCTTTATCATAAAAATGAGATCACTAGGTAACATTTAACTTAACCCTGATTTTTGCTTCACTGAATGTACACTATGTCTTGTTTAACCTGTTGATTCCTTTCCTTGATTAGAAGGAGTAAGAATGAAGAAATTACGTAGTTAAAGAATGACTGACTCTCTACCCCCAGCTTTCCCCTTAGTAAATTCACAGGTGAACTATGTGGGCAGGATAGCATCCAAAGGAAGATCAGGAGACATCAGCAGCCTGCACACGATGGAAAATGATGAACCTAACCTTCTGCCTCAATGATACACTGAGATTACTTCCCCTTTTTCCCTTTAAAATTTGTCATGGCTGAGCAGAATCTTCAGAGTTGGTCTCCAGACATGAGTCCACCTTCTCCCCAGACTGCTGGCTTTTCTGAATAAAGCACCTTTCCTTTCTACCGATACTTGCCCCTTGATTACTTGCTTGGGAGCAGCGAGCAGCCCAACCTGAATTTGGTAACAGAAATATTCCCTTCTGTTATTTTGGGTTGTGGATATTCATTTTTTCATGTAATAACACAATATTTATATATATTTAAGGTAGAAGTGTGTTTACATAAACTCAATTGACCCTAATATTAAAAGTCAATTACCAAACTATTGGGGGGAAAATTATTTAAAGTAAGAATTTTTAAAAGCTTGAAGTGATTTTAAAAAATTACAAGGGCTCTTTAACCTGACCTCATGCATTCATTTTTCCCCAAAGAATTTTGCAAGTTGCAAATAATTTGGAGGCAGTTTTTATATAGATGCAATTTGTCTTATAGGAATTAATATTAATGATTGATATTCTTCTTGTCTAAAGTTATGTCTAGTTTTTTTTTTTAATTCTGATTAAATGGCAGTTTACATATTTTGCTTGGTGTACATCATTAGGTCTTTGAGGCTGCACAATTATACAAATAAAACTGTTTAAGGAGCACTGCTTTACAAGTTTTATTATGTTTGCTGTGTTTTTGACATCAACATTTTAACTTTGATAGTTAGACCAGAAACATTAACTCCAGGTATGTTTATATAGTCACACTCTCAAGAGTCTCAAAGATGGTTTATTAGGTTACATTATGAAAATTATAAAAGGAATTGTTAAGTATTTATCCTGGAAAACAACTCTTGATGAATCATCAATGTAGATATACAGGAGAGACAGAGAGGATGTTCAGCAACTTCATAATTTACCATAGGTTTTTGGTTAAATTTGGTTAAATATAGAACAGATAAGGGCCTTATAGAATATATTACAGTGAAGAGTGTTAATAACTTACATGCTTGTTTTCCCTGTCTGAATCCTGAACCATTCAAGATAAACATAGAAGTAAGGCATAATGAAATCAAAATGTGAGCTTTACAGCTCATGGAGTGTCTGGTCTTGGTGCTTAGCAATGAGAACTTCCTTCTACTGCACCCCAGACCACCTCAGCCTTACTAAGTCAATCACGTATGATCAGGGACTTATTGCTAAATTTACAACATAGCAGAGGGCAGATAGAACTCATGGTCACTGTAGCCTGAGATGTCCTAAAGAAAAAAAGGAGGTGAGAGATGAGCTATGCTAGTTCATCTTCATTTTCCAATATTGCCAATCATGTAAGTCACCCATACCTTCCCTATTAAGGAAAGAGTGAATAAGAAAACAAGAGTAATATACTAATAGACACTTAGGTGCCTTTCTATATGGAGTGAGGTGTATCCTTATCAATCTAAATTCAAAAGAAATATTTTATCCCAAACAAAGCAGGAAGACTGGCAAAAACACAAAAAACAAATGAAGAAAGAAACAAAAAACACATGGGGATACTAAAATTGTTTTTGTTATGTTTTTAAAGAACCTCTCCTTTTCAGCCACAGGCAACTGAGCCAGAAGATAATATTGAGGAGAAGGATATGAAAAATGTGAGTATTGAGTAAGAGAGTTATTCCCATGTGACATAAGTTTGAATCTATTCTGAGGACAAAATATATATTAGAATATTTTTATAGATTACATATCAGTATTTTTAGAGTCTGGAGTTCCTCTTATGGACCTCAATTTTGAAAAAAGACCTAAAATTATTTTATTTAATTAAGAGAAGAAGTGACAACATTTTTTTCCTCATGGAACACAAGTATTGCTCTTTTGAATGAAGAAAAAAATGATACAATATCGAGAAAAATAAATCCCCAATGTAACTAGCAGTAACCAGTGAATATTGACTAAAATACTTAAATATAGGTAATAATATAAACTTAATATGAACATTGAGTTATGTTAAAATGTATGTCCTATTACGTTGAAAAAATTAACATTAAATTTTTTTTTTCTTTTTTTTTTGCCACACAGCATGTGGGATCCTAGTTCCCCGACCAGGGATCGAACCTATGCCCCCTGCAGTGGAAGCATGGACCCCTAACCACTGGATCGCCAAGGAATTCCCCCAAAATTAACTTTTTAAATGTTCTCCTTAAAATTGATTTTATTTTATACACTCTTCAGCTTCCTAATTTTCCTCTTTTCAGAAGACATTAACATACATCACATTATTAAAGGGAAGCAGAAAAATGTTTTAGCAAATAAAATTAAACATACAACTTGTTTAATTAAAGAGTTTTTTTGAAAATTTTTTGATAATTAAACAATTTTTAGGCATAAATATTTTTGTACAATGTCTTCTGATAAAAATATTTTTCAAGATTGTGAAATAGTTGGGGCAAATGGTCCCAAGGATCCCAATTATTAAACAGTACACAAGTATGAGATGATTTTGATATATCATATATACTTTTGTAACTATTGTATATGTCTGCAAAAAGTAACATTATCAGAATGAGGCAGTTTGACTGTTGAGGAGTTTATAGAAACATTAAAGTACATTTCTAACCATCAAAGATGTATGTGTAAGAAATGTGTATTCATTTTGTTTTAATTAGAGAAAACAACTTGCCTGTGGGTATCTAAACTTAGAATGAGTTTGACATCACAGCACAGTTTATATTCTCCAAGGAAAAATTAAAGAAAACGAAAAAGAAAAATTATTTTTGAGTCTCCAAATCACAAAACAAAACATTCCAATTTACTTTGTCTTCTCAGTAGTATATTTATGTTTTCAGGGTGTATCATACCACACCATTTCTGCATTCTAAGGGAAAAAAAGACTATGGTTCACAAGTTCACATTTCTACCATCTTTGCAATTTTTCTTTAGATCTGTAGGTCTAAAACTCTTCTAAAATAGAAGTTCACCAGATAATGAGTTTACATGTGTTGCCTGATGAAATAAACTGCTTAAGAGAATGCAGTAAGATGTGGAGCATAATTGTGCAAAGTAAATAGTCATCAAATATATCAGATCTTTGTTAAATTTACTTGTTAAATGGCCATCCTGGGAAAATCATTTTTGTTTTAAATTCTCTAAAAAACATAATAGCGTTTGAATATAGAAAACTTTTCTCCTTCCAACGTAAATCAAATCAAGTATTAGGCATATGTATAATGTATTTTATCCATGCGTATTTTAAATGAACCAGTAAGTATTGATTATATGATCAAAGTTCAATTGTTCTAGGATAAATATAGTTTCTTGCTTTTTAATCTCAATATTTATGAGATGATAAAAGTTGGATGACAGCAAATCTAAGCTGAAAGAATTATGGAATAAGTTGAATTATAATTTGGCTCAAACGTTGAAAAATTTACGGTTGATCATAATCAAAACAATTACCAGTCATTGGCATTTACTTTGCCTTTAAGGTTTTTACTTGATACAAAATTTAGGCATAAAACACTCAATTTTTTTCCTCTTAAGTGCTGTCAACATGTCCTCTAATTTCACTTAAATCTGATATTTATAGAACATTTCACTAACAACAGCAAAATACATATTACATTCTTCAATACACATAAAATTTTTCAAAATATACTATATTCTTAACCATAAAAACAATCTCAATAAATTTATAAGGATGTAATTTATACAAGAATTTGGACCTAGTAAAATTAAATTAGAAATAAATAACAAAATAACTTTAAAATCTCCAAATAATCAGAAACAAAATAGGACACCTCTAAACAACCAACAGGTCAAAGAATATTTCAAAAGAGAAATTAGAAATAATTAGGAATTGAATAAATTTGAAACCACAACACAAAGAAATTTGTAGTAGAATGCTAAAACAGCACTTAGCATGATATTTATAGCATTAAATTCATGTATTAGAAAAGAAGAAAGACACTAAAATCAATAACCTCAGCTTTCACCTTAAGAAATTATAAAGCAAAGAACAAATAAGGCCTAAAATAAGCAGATGAAAGGAAATAATAAAGATGAGAGCAGTAGTCAGTGAAGCAGAAAATAGGCTTTAGAGATAATCAATGAAACCAAAAGCTAGTTCTTGGAGAAGATCAAGAAAATAGATAAACATCTAGCCAGACTGTTCATAAGAATAGACAAGTGTCACCAATGTCAGGAATAAGAGAAATGACATTGCCACAGATTGTTCTGAAAATGCCAGAATAATAATATGCCATATAGTAATAAGGGCATATTAATAATTTATGCCAATAAATTTACAACTTAGATAAAATGGAAAAATCTCTTGAAGTATATAACTTACTAAATCTCAGAAGAAAGGTATAATGTGAAGAGTCTATAATTATTAAATCAAATGAATTTGCAATTTTTAAATTTCTCACAAAATTTACAGGCCCTTATGATGAATTCTACTAAACATTTAAGGAATAAATAATACCAATCCTATAGGAAACCTTCCCCAAAATTTTAGAGGTGGAATGTCTTCCCAACTCACTATATAAGGTTACAATTCTACTGATACCAAAACCAGAGAAAGATGCTCCAAGGATAAAAACATTCCTCATGAACATAGTGCAAAAATTATAAACAAACCTCTAGCAGATAGAATTCAGCAACATGAAAAGAATAGTGCACCATGATCAAATAGGTTTTATCCTAAGAATACAAGTTTATAATACCTTTTGAAAATCAATGTTATTCATCAAATTAAAATACTGAAAGAAAAAACAGATGATCATCTCTATAAATAAAGAAATACATTTGACAAAATCTATCACCAGTCCTGATTTTTAAAAATCACAGCAAACAAGGAACAGAAGATATGTCCTCAACATGCTAAAGGGTATCTTGGAAAAATCTATAACCAACATCATATTAATGGTGCAAGAATGAATTATTTACACCTAGGATCAGAAATAAGACAGGCCATCTGCTCTCATCACTTGTATTCAACATCATATTGGAGTTTCTAGCCAGTGCAGCCAAGAAATGTTAAACTCATTTGCTTAGGAAACATTCTTATCCTTCACCTACTTCTACTGGTATCGATCATTTATACAGTCCTCTCCCATACAACCATGTCCTGGGAATGACTTGAATTCAACTTCCTTTCCAGCAAAAAACTTTTGCTCTAGGGTAATCTCATGATTCTAGCCACTTAGTACTAATTCATAAATAGACACGCAGCCTGATCCTGGCAAATATGATGCCAGTGGACACATGACCAGAAGTTTCTAGAAAGAAAAAAAAAAGTTTTCTTCCTTTAGATAATCCACACAGAGAGAAACTCTCTACTTGTTCTTGTTGTGTCAGGAACACCTGGACCAACCATAGTCATCCTGTCTCAGCCTCAGGACAAAGCCACCACTGATGCTGGTAGAGGTAGAAGAAGTCTACATTGCAATTTTGGAGTTTGTAAATCATCTAGTTCTGAAGATTTATCTTTCTAGATTACCTGTTATATCATAATATATGTTTTTAAATTTGAAAGCCAGTTTGGGTGGATGATATTGCTTCCTGATATTTGAAAGTATTCTCATATGATTTGGCACCAGAAAATGAAGAGTGGTATGTAACAGATACTGAAATATGAAATTCTGAGAGTGGAGGATTGGGCCAGAGGAAATTAAGATGTTACATTTTCTGGCTAAAAACTTGGTCACACTTGTTTTGCATTTATCAGAGTCGATCCCCAGACACAGAACAAAAAGTGGATCACTCAAGTTGTGAAACTCATATTCAATATGGCCCCAGAGGATAATAAACAATGAAGGAAGACTTTTCTCAGAAGGCAGAACCAATGTCCATGTTGGACAGTTTAACCTACAGAGTGTTTGTTCCATTTATCCCTTTTATATTTGTTTTTTTTAATTGTAATTATCTATTCTTTTTTCATAATTGAATATATATTATTGGTAGACAAGTATTTCTAACTGTGAGTCAGAAAATAAGCAAATTCTGAGCCATGAATCATAAGGAAATGGTTTTTGTTCATTTTTGTGGAAAGTTTGCTGTCTCCAAAGAAAGAACCATAGAAAAGAATGATTTATCATGTTTTGTGTCCTCCAGATATTATAATGTTTAAATGATGCCTAGAAATTTAGATTTCTGACAATTCTCAGAATTCTAGCAACATATGGATGAGTTCAACACTGAGATTAATAGAGAAAAGGTAAAAATAATCTGGGTCCATAGATGTTGTTTTATCACAGAACTAACCTGCCTCACCATTAAACTGCTTAGGAGAAAATTTATGTAATCATATTGATATTGTTTGCAACCAAATATATCTTAATTGACATAGCTAGCATTGTTTGATAAACACACACTAATGGTGATATAATAAATCATCATAAATTTTTCTGAAGGCAATTTGTCAACATGTAATAAAAGTCTAAAAATCTTACTCTTCAATATAATTTTAATCTAGAAATCTTTCCTAAGGAAATCACTTAAACTAAAAACAACTATTTATGCCAAAATATTCACATCAGAATTATTTATAATAGTGCAAATGTATAAAAATTATAATCATCTATTATAGGCTGTTGCTGAAGAGATGCATGCATAAAATTAATGTTTGCAGCTTAAAAAATGTTTTTGAAGTTAATTGAATAAGCTTTGGGATATACTTAGGGTATAGAGTTTAGTAAGAAATATAAGAATAATTTGTTTATACAGATTTATCCCAATTATGTTTAATATATGAAAGAAATGTGTATGATGCTAATGTGAAATTATAGATAGGTCTTTTTCAAATCTATTCAAAATTCTATACTTATTTTTTTACAGTGAGAAAATATTTTTATTATAGAAATATAATACATACAGTATTTTTATAATAAGTTTGACTGTGAGTCATGGAAGACAACAAAATTATAGGAACTAGATTTCTCACCATAATATGTTGAAATACAATTAGGCCCTGTCATAATTTAAAATTCATCATGTAAAAAATAATTCATTAAAAAGTATTACTTATATTCATCTTCACCTCTAGTAATTGATTTTTTCTTTTAAATAGCATATAATATATACTTGCATGATTTCATGAGACATTACTTATTATGATGAATCACAAATAAAATTTTAGTTATCGTGACAAAAATTCTCCACTAAAATTTGATTCGCTCTTTATTTTGTATATTATCAAAAGCATATGTAAGGTTATAAGCAAGAGTTAGAATGTTTGTATATTTTTTTAATATTAGTTTATCTTCGGATCATCCCATAATGGAAAATACATAATTTGGCTAGTGTATTACAGACATTTTAATAGACCAGCATTAGACTTAAGCAATTCAAAATCCCAAGTAGAGTTTTTTTTATATTTTCATTTTATTTTAGCTTATAAATTATATAATCTAGTCTTCATTTCCTATATGAGTAAGTCTCCTAGGGCGCTCTTCTCACTAACCATGGTTGGTATCAATTTCTGCACTCAGCCACGATTTTAATTTCCCAAATTCTTTTGATAAACACTTTGCATAACTCCATTGAATTAAATCACATTAGGAAAACATAGACCAAGATAGATCTGACTTGTTTGCCTAGAACTTAAAACCAATCCAATGGGAATGCAAAGCCCCTGCATATGGCTCAAGTATAGTTAGGAGCCAAGGTTGCATGTAAATGAGAATGCATAGGCAGCTTCGCCATCTGTCTGCAAAGTCCTTCCTGATTTGCTTGTCGAAAATGTTATAGGCTTAGTTAAAGCAGGCAGCACCAGAGGGAAAACTGAAGAAGACAGCTGCCTCCTCTTTGTATAGAACAAGGCAACAGTCACTAACAGGAGTTGGGACCTGTCTAACCTAATCACCGTAGCCTCAGATGGATTCTCATAATTCTCAGCAGTCTATCCATCTATCACTGACACAGCTGAATCCTTAAAAATGTTTCTATGCATGAGTAATAACTAATCCTTTTACTCTATTCAAATGAAATTTCTTGCCTTTTATAGATCATAGGCAACTTCCAGGAAAAGAAAAAAAAACAGAAAAAAGTAAAAGAAAAGATGTTTAAGTGCATTTGGTGTTAGATTACACCAGTAAAATATTACAAAGTATACACAGGTATAGATTTTATATAAAGATATATAAGAGATAACCTATTTCTATTATAGAGATTGAGGTCACTTCAAATTTAGTGTAAGTGACTTAGACTATGTATCATTTTAATTTAACCGATTTAAATTCTGATATGGTTGAAGTAGTGAAGCCATTGCCTCAGCCATACAGATTTTATACATAATTAGTCATATTAAAAGACTTCTGTCTTATTAATATAAAAACTTATGTTAATTTTTTCTTATGCAAGCTATTGAGTATACCACCTTGCTCTGAACTAATTGAGAAATGTATCTCTCATTGTTAAGCAAAAGTTCTGTTTAATGGCAAATGACAATTCTTTCCGCCATTCTTTTCAATAACATTTTCATTGATTATGTCACTTATAAAAACATAAGTACTCAGTCCGTTTCTTTTTAATACCAGCTGTCAACCCAAATAGAAGTGTTCCAAGAAGAAAATGGACTGTTAGCTAATATCTGCCTTCAGAGAAAATTACTTAATATATATCGTCTCATCTGTAAAATGGGGGAAATAGTACTAATCTTGCAATGATGTTGTTAGTATTAAATAAGTGATAGTATAGTTTCTGGCATATAGGAAGCTGTCAGTAAATGGCATTGTTCATTCAAGCATCCATCAAATAAATGTTTGAGTTCCTACTGTGGAATAGTCACTGTTACATTGTGAGTTGTTAATATTATTAACAAATAAACATATCCTATTTTAGCCATTTTTTCTGATATTATCAAACAATTGCTTTGCTGAACAGAAGTCCATAATGTACCATAATTAGAACAACCATCTTCATGGATTGTTAAAAGAGCAATGAGTCTAGCAGAGAGAATGTAGATAACGTATGTAATCTATGTTCATCCTTAGCAAAATTTTCCATTTTAAGCATAATAAATTGTTAAAAAGAATCATTAAAAACTTCATTTATTTAAATATAATTGTTCTCCTGTGTTTGTGTTTAAATGAAGTAACAATTGATATTTAACATGAAGAACATTTATTTTACCTAAAAATATAATACAAGGTTTCCTTCACAGTGTAATGTAAAGAATCCTGTAAAATCTACCCAAAATTGACTCCCATGTTTGTCTCTTACTAACAGCAACACTCATACCTTTATTACTTTATTCAACTGTTTTACTTCCCTTTTAAAAAATATATATATTATATATAAATATATATATATTATATATTTTTAAAATATATTTACATTAATTCTATTCTATTAAGTTACATGGCTGCCCTAGTTGGCTATCTACCCAGTACCAATTTACTTCCTTATTCCTTCCCAATAGGATGTTGGCTTTGTTCTGTTCTCCACCACATAAAATGATCTCTTATCAGATTCCAGTAACATATCTTGACTGGTCCAAGACAATCACAGCACTTTCATTTCTAGTGTCATTTGTTGAATTTGAAAGAGTGCATGACTTATTGTGACTAATGAGTTATGATGGAAGGACTTCTGTGTTTTGTTTTGTTTTGTTTTTTCCTGGGACTTTTGTCCTTGAGTCTATCCTATGAAACAAATCCAAAAATAAAGAATCCCTCTTCTTCCTGTGGATATTATTTTGTCTGAATGAAAAATCTGGAAAGACTTGAAGAAATATCCCTTGCTCTATGTAGAAGTTACAGTATGAAAGACAACAGAAACAATAAGAAGTTAAACCTGAGGATGTTTGGAGTTTGCCTAATATCAGAGTATCCTATTTTATCAATATACATTCTTATATTATAAGAAAGTTTGAGTCCAATTTTCTTTTATTTTCTGCTAAGATCATCTCAACTGCTAATTGTTACCCCAGAACAAATTAGTCTTATTTATTTTCCAGAATAGGACAGCATTGGCACTGAGGAAACTGGGAAACTGGAAAGTGGTAAATTAAAAATAAATACATGGTATCAGCAAAGAAATATCAAACCACCTCCTTCACAGTTGCCAATAACACATGCCCATAAGCCAACCTTGTATTTCAAACAGGTTCTCAGAGCTAACATCAAAGCACAGGTATTCTAAACCTTTATCTTAATACGATTTATACATTTAAAGAGAAATTTTAAAATATTCTAACAATAGTCTAATAATCTTATTTGTATAGGTCCAAACTTACACGCGTTAGAATTTAAATGTAGGTTTTAAACTTTTACACCTTCTCAGAGACTATCACACTATCTTATGTAACATATTGCAGAACAAAATTACATATGTGAATTACATAAAACCAAGTTATCTACCCTCTTAATGACCAGATTTCTCCCCCAATATTGGAAGCATTCGGTCCCTGGTTTTATATTTATGTATTTTTTCATTCTTACAATATCATGTTTCATATCTAAAATTTCCCCCCAAAAAAGAATATTATTAAAACTAGATTAGAGACAGCAGAAGTAGAGGAACTCTGTGAAATCACGTCTCTATTTTAAGATTTTAAAGGGCCTACGTTAATGTCACTTTTCACTAAATTTACAGATTCCCTAAGATCTTTGTGGCAGGCACTATGGTTTGGTTACCCAAATTCACTCAAAGCCCATTCCTCAATGGTAAAAATGGGAAACCTAAAGTATACGTTCCTAGACCCCATGGAGTTTTTTGTGCAATAGCATTCATGATTAACAATAAGGCATATGAAGAAGTTTATGTTTGAGTCTTCCTAGAAGATTAAAGACCTAAGGTTTTGACTACTGGCTCTTTTTTCTTTCCCTTCTATCTGCATGGAACACAGACAGAAAGTTTTCCCTAAGAGCAGACAATTATGAGATGGACTTTTTTCCCATATATCATAATGTGCACCTTATATTACAAATTTAATTTTTATGTCTTGTAAAATTATGCAAGAGATTCATGAATATATTATAATTAAACATTTATTTACAGAAATATATAAACATCCCCATATTTTCTTAAGAGACAGAATGTTTCATACCTAATTGTTCCCACCTTATCCCAAACACACAAAATGATGGGAGGCAAAATATCAATTTTATTATGATAGAGGTAAGGTCAGAAGATATAACTCAGTCTGATGTCCAAATGGAATTTCTACCTGAATCCCAGAATAAGACTTAGTGAATCAGTCACATATTCTGCTAGTCACAGACAGCCTTCCCTACAAGGAAGAAAGGTCTAGCTTCTGTTAAGACAGAAGCCAGGATGGGACCAATAACAACTATTCCCCCTGTGAATAGATTTGCTCCCAAAAGGAAGTAGGCAGGGCTAAGCTACACATGCCTAATTAGTCTTTCTAAATATACCAAGGAGATGAAGCACTCTAAGCCTTTACTCCCATCCTGGAAGATTAGATAGTAGGCAGCAGAGGGTATTTATTTATGGAAAATCTTTCATCTTAGAAAGGAGGAAAGTCCTCTATCTTTAACCTATGAAAATGCTATTGATGTTATGTATTTATCTGACAGATACTTTATCACTTAAAAAATAATTTTAAACATTTATTTATTTTTAAACCATATTCAACCTATGTAAAAAGGATTTGCTTTATTCCCTGCTTACATTTATAAAGTTATATTTCCTCCCTAATTACAAGAAGTACACTGGTGAATTGTAGCTGCAATTATTGATATTCATTAGTTAACATTCAAGTTTCAAGAAAACTTAACATATATATGACTACAAGTAAAAAGAATGTGTCTGACCAATATTGAGAAAAATGTGCCATTTGACTATAGGACATAACAAAAGATAAAAATGATATACCTTTGGAGAAATGAGATGACTCTATAAATTCATCATAATTATAATTGAAACCCTAGTAGATTTTTCATGAAACTTAAAACATGTCTTTATGTAAAAGACACAGGTAAAATATAACTGAGGTGATATGTTAATGATAAACAAAGAGTATTTTGCCTCCCAGTCAACTAAATATTTCATAGCAAGAGCACTTACAAGTCTTAGAGGGGTCCTAAATTGTGACTGCTCCCCAACTCCTTACACAAACTCTCCTGTATACTCACTCCATCATTGGCTGGGAGGAGCCAGTGGAAAGTGTGGCCACAATGAAAACATGGTGACAGAGTTCAGAGCACATACCTGAATTTGGAACTGTCTGAGGCACATTCTCTTGTCCCCCAGACCCATTAAAAAGAAAAAAGATACAACTGATGTATAACTCAAAAGGTACTAAATGAGAAATTAAGAAATTTGTTTTTGAAATTGGGATAAGAAGTATGTTTTTAAACTAGACAGGAAAAGCAAAGATAAAAAATGAATTACTACTTGGACTAAATTAAAATGTAAACTTTTATAAAATAAGAAGCAACATTTAACAACATTTAAGAAAAAGTGGCATGCCAGGACAAAATAGGTAGAATTTATTACATATTATAAAAGTATTGATATTTACAATTCATACAGGACTCTCCAAGTCAATAAGAAAACACACCATTTCATGATAGTGGGCAAAATATTTGAATGTATACTTCTTTTTTTAAAATTAATTAATTTATTTATTTTTGGCTCCACTGGGTCTTTGTTGCTGCACGTGGGCTTTCCCCAGTTGAGGCGAGCAGGGGCTACTCTTCGTTATGGTGCACAGGCTTCTCATTGCGGTGGCTTCTCTTGTTGTGGAGTGCAGGCTCTGGTGTGCGGGCTTCAGTAGTTGTGGTCCATGGGCTTAGTTGCTCCATGGCATGTGGGATCTTCCCAGACCAGGGCTCAAACCTGTGTCCCCTGTATTGGCAGGTGGATTCTTAACCACTGTGCCACCAGGGAAGTCCAGAATGTATACTTCAAAAAAGACATATTTTGAATAATCTTTTGCACTGATTCACAGCTTGTCCTTAAAACATCTAGAAAAGCCGAAAATAAGTTATCAAAGGCACCAAGAGCTCTGGATGCAGCTTAAATACACACACAGGTACATTTCCTCCTCAAGATATTTGGGAAATTCTGAAACTGTGCAGGATATTTGGTTACAGAACTAAGCTACAACCTCTGGAAAGCAGACTGGATATACCAGCAGTTACGGCACAGGGAGGAGATAAAATCAGCAAGGTGAAAGCTGGTTCATTGCCACACTGGGATCTGGTATCTGTTCAAGGGGAAGAGAAACTGAGAAAGGATAATATTCATCTTTATTCTCATATTCAGAAGTGGCACACGGACCTCTTTTCATGGTACTGTGGTCACATGATGATATCTAACAATTCATTTTCTGTGGAAGAAGAGAACAGGTTATACAGGATATATGATGGTTTCTTCCTTTATCATCATCTACCATGGAAGAATCCTTATTTTTTCCCAGTAATATGTCTAATATTTTACTTTATGAAAAACGGCCTTTTCAGATTTTGGATTAAACTCATAATGTAGTACTCTCAAATGAAATTGATAAATCAAGTACATTTATTTTTAGTTCTAGGGCATTACATTAATTAAGGCTAATAATTTAAAATGTTTTCTTGTAGTGCTCATAAAAGTAAATATTTAAAAAATACAGTAGAAATGATAAAGTAAAAGGAGAACAGTGTTAACCCTCTATAGATTTTGCTACTTTGTTATATTTGTATTTGTTTCTGAGGTGTATTTAGCAATTTTTCAGCCCCTTCACTTTCATTTTTAAGGACTGAGCAAAATATTTTGAGAATTTTTTCCCTATTGTTGTCAAGTCATGGAGAAAATAATTTTATTTTCTTCTTCGCCTCTCATTTTTTCTCTACACAATGTGTGACTTAACATCAAAGAATGAAATTAAACAAAATAAGTGCAAGTACAAAATGCATGTGCACACACACACACACACACACACAAACACAGAGTCAAAGGTGTATTTTTACCTGGGGACATAAAAGTTCAGAGCCAAGGAGACAATGTAAGTCAGTAACTTGAATATCCAGCTTACTGACAAGTCAGCCAACTCCCAAGAAAACTGTCCATCTATGATTGATGAGTGATATTTTGTATTCACTAGCTCATATTTAAAGAGTCCTTGAGGCATTCTGGTTGAAAGATCTATGATGTAAAATTTCCCACTAAGTAATGACTACATTACTTGAATGAATTTGTAGCAAACTTCAAAATCAAATTCATGCAATGAATATAGAGAACTTGAGAAGATATGACATCTTGAATTTTCAGAAAATTAATGTTTACATATAATTTCCAAATGTATATTATATTCAGTAGTATGAATAACAATTTTATGTTCAATTTTTTTTTACTGTTTCATTTAGCTGTGATTTCCAATCCATGCAAGAACTTATTTAAAAACCAGTTCTTTTATTTTTTTTTTAAATAGGAGGATATTGATTAATACTTTCATTCTCATTTAAAGAATGGTTACCTTAGAAAATGGTTCAGTATGATTTACTAAGTAAAATGATGATGGTGGTGATGATGTTAATGGTGATGATGATAAAAAGCAACTAATTTTCATTAAAAACTTGCTCTGTAATTTGCATTCTCCTAATATGATTTCCTTATATTAATTACATGAATTATCTCATAAGTTTCATTTTATGAGGGAAATGAATCAGGTAAAAGAATTTAAGTAACAGAATCAAGATTATATGGTTAATAACAGGCAGCAACGACATTTAAACCCAGGCAGTACAGCTTAATAGGCTATGTTTTTGCTGTTCTAATACTGCTTCCTCAATTTAAATTAGTCAATTTATTAAAACAACAAATTGAATTATGCATATATATAAAAATATTACTGTAAAACATTAAAAAAATAAAATATTTGATTAGCTAAATGGGACTAAGTTCTACCAAAAAAACAAAACAAACAAACAAAAAAACCCAATTACACAGAGACTTTTACCATTTTGGAAGAAAACAACTTTTTTGGAAAAAATTCTGTTACTCAAGGAGTTCATTTAATATTGTTGTTCAGTTAAATTATATATATTTTTAATCTCTGCTCATTTATTTCCAAGTTATAACTTGAACACCCATTTGATTAAGTGCTTGCTGACCTTGGGTCAGTATCTGTACTTGGTTTTATTGTTTTCCATATGAGACCCAACTCCCTGGTGGACTAATTTAAACAAATCCATGCAAAATATTAATTAGGTGTAGTAGTGAAAGCAAAAGCGGTAAAAGTTTTTCCGTGGCAAAAGATCAGCTCTCTGCTTTTGACAAGTCTATACTTTCTTCTAATGTGATCACTTCATATAGTTTTCTTAGTCCCCAAAGATAAATCAGTCGTTTTAGAATGCCTCACATATTTCTTCCTTATCTGAATAAGAGTAATTGTTGCCTAGACACTGATCTGTTCACAGAAAATTATTCTCTGGAGAACTGGAAATTGAAGGTTGAAAGCTGTATAAAGAGTACTGCCATATAGAATACTACATTTGCCATATAGAATACTGCATACTGCCATATAGAATACTACATCTGCCATATAGAATTACTGCAATAGAATACGAGAGGGGTTATACACACATATAACAAACAAACAAATAAAGTGTCTGTATGTAGAAATATTTGTTCCCAGTAACTGGCAATACAGGAATTACCATTACTTATTTGAATTTTAATATAATAATGAATTATAAATTTGTAATGAGAGACAAGAGTGACATATATTTTAAAATTGAAGTGTCCTGTATATTCTTCTATAGTTGATAGTTAGGTCTTTGATTTGCAGCAATTTCATATAGCAGTATTTGTTTTTAAATGTAATTTTTAAATATATGTTTCATGCCGTATGAATTATTTTCGTGGGGTGATTCTTATTTTTATGTGACTCGGGCTTCTTTCTTCCAATCTTTTTCAGCTCCATCCATTATTTCTCTCACTTTCAATTCTTTCCTTAATTTCTTCCCTCCTCCCTTCTTTCCATTTTTCTCTTATTTTCTTTTATTGCTTTCTCTCTTTTATTCTTTCTTTTTTTATTAATTTACTTTGATAGAGAATTATGAAATCTTAAAATTTTATACTAAATATAATTTAATACAATGAATCTGATGAAATAATAGCTCATATGTTGTAGGTTACATTTTAAGACATGAACATATTATTCTGTCTACATAGGAAAAGAAAGTCACAACATAAAATTATTCTATTCTTAGAAATTCTCATATGTGTACTGCATTTTAAAAGTACTCTCAAAAATGCCATCAACATTTTGAAATTATAATAAAAGTAATCATATGATTTCCTCTTCCAGTAGGACCCTAAAATTTAAATGAATTCAGGACTTTGTAGTTTTATTTTCCTTGAGAAAGAGAGTATCTTTCCTTAGGGTTGTTTTGAATTTAGGTTTTTATTAATATTATTTTTGAAAACCTTAATATGGATTTTCTGAAAAAAGATCCCTCTATAACTATGATTGACTAATTTTGTAGCATCTTTTTCCCTCCATAGTATTAGATGTGTTAACCAAAGTTGGAACTAAAAATTGTTTATTTTTAATGAGAAAAATCTCATTAACTACTCAGAAAGAAATGGCATGAGAAAAACAGAAAAATGTTTCAGAATCTAGAAACACAAATGAATAGAAATCAATATTTACATTAAAAGGAAAAGACAGAGATATCAGAAGTTTAAATCAGCTCTACCCTTTTGAATGTGCATTTTCCCACATTGGTGATATTTCCTGAATCACTTCAATAATGATTAATTTTTAATTCAGTAATTTTTCCATGAGAATGCAGCACAAAAGCATTAATTCACATAGACATTTGCTTTAAACATTGCCTATGAAAATGCCATATTATTACTTAGTTGAGAGGTCAAATTTTCTTCTTTTTAACTTATATTTTCTTATGTATGAAATTGAACATGTGCCATGGTCTGAATGTTTGTGTTCCCCCCGAATTTAAATGTTGAAATCCTAACATCCATTTTGATGGCATTGGTAGGTAGAGTCTTTGGATTATAATGTGGGTCATGAGAGCAGAGGCTTCAGGAATGAGATTGATGCCCTTATAAAAGGGACCCTACAAAGATTCATAACCTCCTCTACCATGTGAAGGTAGAGGAAGAAGGTGCTGGCGATGAAACAAAAAGAAGGGTGGCTGTGGTCCTCACCAGAAGGGGACTGCTCTGACCCCTTGATCTTGGACTACCCAGCCCCCAAAACTGTGAGAAATAAATTTGTTGTTTTTTTTTTTTTAACATTTTTCATTTTCACCCGGAACTTTATTTTTTAAAATATTTATTTATTTTTATTTATTTTTTGGCTGTGTTGGGTCTTCGTTTCTGCGCGAGGGCTTTCTCTAGTTGTGGCAAGCGGGGGCCACTCTTCATCGCTGTGCGCGGGCCTCTCACTATCGCAGCCTCTCTTGTTGCGGAGCACAGGCTCCAGACGCACAGGCTCAGTAGTTGTGGCTCACGGGCCTAGTTGCTCTACGGCATGTAGGATCTTCCCAGACCAGGGCTCGAACCTGTGTCCCCTGCATTAGCAGGCAGATTCTCAACCACTGCACCACCAGGGAAGCCCATAAATTTGTTTTTTATAAGCTACCCACTTGTGGTATTTTGCTGTAGTAATCCAAATGGACCAAGACAACATGAAAGAACTGTGTCTGTTCTGAACAATCAGAGTGAAAACCTCCTCACTCGTGAGGCATTGAGTGAAAGACTAAGAAGAGTCATATTTCATTTAGTCGAGAAAGGACACCCTAGACCACATGTGGCTCTGGCCTTGCCTAAAAGTAACTTAAAATCATGATGCAGAAAATCAGTTTCCAAGTAGCTCAATTGTGTCCCAGAACTAAGCTCAAATCTACTTGTAAAAATTACCAGGATCCAATAGTAAAAATTCAAAATACTTAGTATCTAATAAAAATTACCAGGCATTAAAAAAGAGAAGACTATAGCTTATCCTGAGGAGAATGTCAGTCAATCAAAAGGGATGCAGAAATGGCATCAGTGATAAAACTAGTAGTCCTTACAACTGTATGTCTTACATTTGAGAAATGAAGAAATATTTAAAATGTTAAAGAGAGATATAAATTTAATTTTTAAATGCAAAACTCAATTCTAGAGATGAAAAACTTCAATGCCTCACATGAAATATAAACTGGATGGGATAAATGCTCAAAGAGACAAGATAGAAGAAAAGATGTGTGAACATGAAAGCATAGCAATAGAAACTGTCCAAAATGAAACACATATAAGAAAAAAAAAAAAAAGCTGAAAATATTAACAGAGCATATGGAGCTCCAGTAAACTTCAAGTGCAAAATGTATATGCAATTTACAGTCACATAGGATAAGAAATAGAAGAAATTTTAGGAAATAATGATAAGATATTAGAGGAAATAATGGCCAACATTTCTTCTATATCTAATAACAAATATAGACCCATTTATATAAGAATCTCAACAAATCCCATGCATAGAAATCATGAAAAAGACTACATTAAGGCATATACACAGTATTAGTCAAATTGCTTAAGACCAGTAATAAAGAGCAAAGCAAAGAAGCCAGATAAAAGACACATGGAATACTCTGGAAAACAGATAAACATGTTAACATATTTCTCATCAGAAATGATGCAAGCCAGAATACAGTGGAGCTATTTCTTTAAAGTATTGAAAGAAACAAAACTATCAACCTAGAAATTTTACCCAGCAAAAGTTGCTTTCCTAAGAGAAAATGAAATACTTTGTTAATGCTCATAAAAGCTAAAAGAATGTATCAATAGCAGGCTTGCACCACAAGAAATGTGAAAGGAAATCTTTCAGGCAGAAACAAAATTATATCAGATGTGATGCTGTATCTATCTAAATTCATGAAGCGCACTTGAAACGGTAACTACATGGGTAATTAAAGAACATTTTGCTTTTTATTTAATTTCTTCAGAGAACAATCAACTATTATTTAAGAAAAATTAATAATGTATTTTGAGATTCATAACATTAATGAAATGAAATTTATAACAAAAATAGCACAAAGGCCTAGCAAGAAACAATGGGAGTATTCCCTGTTTTCTGAAAGTTTGCATTAAGACCTGCATTAGTACCATAACAGCTTTTATTGGTAAAAGCAAAAATCCTCTTTGGATTTCTTTCGATTAGTGAAAACAGATACTAATGTAGGTCTTTTGTAACAGTGAAGTGGCCTAATGCAAACTTTTAGAAAGCAGGGAGACACTCTTTATGTTATTTTGGTTTATGAAATTTTTCATAGGAATGCCTACTTTCCGATGGTGGGGGAAAACTGTGTACTGCTGTAAAATTCTTTAATATGAGTGGAGTATGTGTAAAGTAGTATATTATTGAAGGTAGATTATATTCAGTTAAAGAATTTTATTATAACTCTAAAGCAACCACTAAAATAACACAGTTTTATCTAATAAGCCAACAAGTCAAATACCTGTAATAATAAAAAGTACACTATTCTTTTTTTGTAATTTTTTTTTTTTTTTTTTTTGTTTTGGTATCAGGGTAATGGTGGCCTCATAGAATGAGTTTGGGAGTATTCCTTCCCCTGCAATTTTTGGGAATAGTTTCAGAAGGACAGCTGTTAATTCTTTAAATGTTTGATAGAATTTGCCTGTGAAGCCATCTGGTCTGGAACTTTTGTTTCTTGGGAGTTTTCTAATCACAGTTTCAATTTCAGTACTGGTAATTGGTCTATTCATATTTTCTATTTCTTCCTGGTTCAGTCTTGGGAGATTGTACCTTTCTAAGAATTTGTCCATTTCTTCCAGGTTTTCCATTTTATTGGCACATAGTTGCTTGTAGTAGTCTCTTATGATCCTTTGTATTTCTGTGGTGGCCATTGTCACTTTTCCTTTTTTATTTCTAATTTTATTGATTTGACCCCTCTCCCTTTTTTTCTTGATGAGTCTCACTGAAGTCTTATCAATTTTATTTATCTTTTCAAAGAACTAGCTTTTAGATTCATTGATCTTTTCTATTGTTTTCATCATTTCTATTTCATTTATTTCTTCTCTGATTTTTATGACTTCTTTCCTTCTACTAACTTTGGGTTTTGTTTGTTTTTCTTTCTCTAGTTGCTTTAGGTGTAAGATTAGGTTGTTTATTTGAGAATTTTCTTGTTTCCTGAGGTAGGATTGTATTGCTATAAAATTCCCTCTTAGAACTGCTTTTGCTGCATCCCATAGTTTTAGATCATCGTGCTTTCATTTTCATTTGTCTCTAGGTATTTTTTGATTTCCTCTTTGCTTTCTTCAGTGATCCATTGGTTGTTTAGTAGCTCACTGTTTAGCCTCCAGGTGTTTGTTTTTTTAAAATATTTTTCTTGTAGTTGATTTCTAATCTCATAGTGTTGTGGTCAGAAAAGATGCTTGATATGATTTCAATTTTCTTAAATTCACAGACACATGCTTTGTGGCCCAGCATGTGATCAATCCTGGAGAATATTCCAAGTGCACTTGAAAAGAATATGTATTCTGCTGCCTTTGATGAAATGCTCTATAAATATCAATTAAGTCCATCGGTCTAATGTGTCATTTAAGGCCTATGTTTCTTTATTGATCTTCTGTCTGTATGATCTGTCCATTGAGGAAAGTGGCATGTTAAAGCCCATCACTATTATTGTGTTACTGTCGATTTCTCCTCTTATGGTTGTTAGTATTTGCCTTATATAGTGGGGTGTTTCTATGTTGGGTATATTTTTTTGCATATATATTTACAATTGTCATATCTGATTCTTGGATTGATCACTTGATGTTGCCACTTTTATTCAACATAGTTTTGGAAGTCCTAGCCACAGTAATCAGAGAAGAAAAAGAAATAAAAGGAATCCAAATCAGAAACGAAGAAGTTAAACTGTCACTGTTTGTAGGCGATATGATACTATGCATAGAAAATCCTAAAGATGCTACCAGAAAACTACTAAAACTCATCAATGAATTTGGTAAACTTGCAGGATACAAAATTAATACACAGAAATAAGTTGCATTTCTATACACTAACAATGAAAGATCAGGAAGAGAAACTAAAGCAACAATCCCATTGACTGTCCCATCAAAAAAATATAATACCTAGGAATATACCTATCTAAGGAGACAAAAGACCTGTACTCTGAAAACTATAAGATGATGATGAAAGGAATCTAAGATGACACAAACAGATGGAAAGATATACCATGTTCTTGGATTGGAAGAACCAATATTGCCAAAACGACTATACCCCCCAAGGCAACCTACAGATTCAGTGCAATCCCCATCAAATTACCAATGGCATTTTTCACAGAAGTAGAAAAAAAAAATATCTTAAAATATTTATGGAGACACAAAAGACCATGAACAGCCAAAGCAATCTTGAGAAAGAAAAAGGGAGCTGGAGAAATCAGACTCCTTGACTTCAGACTATAGTAAAAAGCTACAGTAATCAAAACAGTATGGTACTGGCAAAAAAACAGAAATATTGATCAATGGAACAGGATAGAAAGCCCAGAGATAAACCCATGCACTTATGGTCAATTAATATATGACAAAGGAGGCAAGACTATATAATGGAGGAAAGACAGTCTCTTTAATAAATGGTGCTGAGAAAACTGGACGGCTACATGTAAAAAAATGAAATTAGAACGTTCTTTAACACAGTACACAAAAATAAACTCAAAATGGATTAAAGACCTAAATGTAAGGCTGGATAATATAAACTCTTAGAGGAAAACATAGACAGAACACTCTTTGACATAAATCACAGCAATATCTTTTCTGAGCCATCTCCTAGAGTAGGGAAATAAAAGCAAAAATAAACAAATGGGACCTAATTAAACTCAAAAGTTTTTGCACAACAAAGGAAACCATAAACAAAATGAAAAGACAACCCACAGACTGGGAGAAAATATTTGCAAACAGTGTAACTGACAAGGGGTTAGTCTCCAAAATTTACAAGCAGCTCATGTGGCTCAATATCCCAAAACCAAACAACCAATCAAAAAATGGGCAGAAGACCTAAAATGACATTTCTCCAAAGAAGACATACAGATGGCCAAAAGGCACATGAAAAGATGCTCAACCTCTCTAATTATTAGAGAAATGTAAATCAAAACTACAATGAGATATCACCTCACACCAGTCAGAATGGCCATCATCAAAAAGTCTACAAACAATAAATGCTGGAGAGGGCATGGAGAAAAGGAGACCTCTTACACTGTTTGTGGGAATGTAAATTGGTATAGACACTATGAAAGACAGTATGGAGTTTCCTTAAGAAAATAAAAGTAGAGCTCCCTTATGATCCATCAATCTCACTCCTGGCCATAAATCTGGAGAAAAACATGGTTTGAAAGGATACATGCACCCCAATGTTCATTGCAGTACTGTTTACAATAGCCAAGATGTGGAATCAACCTAAATGCCCACTGACAGATGAATGGATAAAGAAGATGTGGTACATATATACAATGGAATATTACTCAACCATTAAAAAGAGTGAAATAATGCTATTTGCAGCAACATGGATGGACCTGGAGATTATCATATTAAGTGAAGTCAGACAGAAAAAGACAAATATCATATGACATCACTTATATGCAGAATCTAAAAACAATGATACAAATGAACTTATTTACAAAAGAGAAACAGACTCACAGGAAAAAAAAAATACACAAGTGAGTTAGAATTTTTTAAAAAAGATTAAAAAATATATGCCATGTTAACTCTAGCCAAAAAGTTAAAGTGACTAAATCAATATTGTGATGTAGATTTTTAAGCAGAAAATATTACCAGGGTCATTTCATAGTCTTCAAAGGGTCGATTCATTAAATGACATAAAATTCCTAAGCAACCATGCACTTAATATCAGAGCTGTAAAACATATGAAGGAAAAGCTGATTAAACTGCAAGAAGAAATAGACACAGCCACAACTATGGTCAGAGATTTCAATGGCACTCTCTTGACATTGAAAGAAAAAGAACAACTAAAATAAAATTAATAAGAATGTAAGGAATGTGAACAAATTTATCCAAGAAATTGACATAATGGATGCTTACAGAATACACCATATGGGAACAGCAATATACACATTGTTTTTAAATGTGCAAAGAATACTTACCAAGATAGACCCTATTATAATTAATAATACAAATTTCATTCAATTTCAAAGAATGTATAATTTAAAAAGAGTCATGTACCAAAATGTTCATTGTAGCTCTATTTACAATAGCCAAGACATGGAAGCAACCTAAGTGTCCATCAACAGATGAATGGATAAAGAAGATGTGGCACATATATACAATGGAATATTACTCAGCCATAAAAAAGAACGAAACTGAGTTATTTGTAGTGAGGTGGATGGACCTAGAGACTGTCATACAGAGTGAAGTAAGTCAGAGAGAGAAAAACAAATGCCATATGCTAACACATATATATAGAATCTAAAAAAGAAAAAAAAAAAAGAAAGAAAGAAAATGGCCAGAAGAACCTAGGGGCAAGACGGGAATAAAGTTGCAGACCTACTAGAGAATGGACTTGAGGATATGGGGAGGGGGAAGGGTAAGCTGGGAAAAAGTGAGAGAGTGGCATGGACATATATGCACTACCAAATGTAAAATAGATAGCTAGTGGGAAGCAGCTGCATAGCACAGGGAGATCAGCTCGGTGCTTTGTGACCACCTAGAGGGGGTGGGATAGGGAGGGTGGGAGGGAGGGAGATGCAAGATGGAAGAGATATGGGGATATATGTATATGTATAACTGATTCACTTTGTTATAAAGCAGAAACTGACAGACCATTGTAAAGCAATTATACTCTAATAAAGATGTTAAAAAAAAAAGATTGTAAGTCTTACAAAGTATGTTCTCTAAATATATTGGAATTAAACTAGAAATCATTAACAGATGACCTGGAAAATATCCAAATATGTGGAAAATGAATACTCTATTTCTAAAATTATGTATACATCAAAAAAGAATCAAGAAGAAAATTAGAAAACAAATTTTCTACAGAAAATAGTAATATACCATTTCAATATTTATAGAATGCAGCTATAAATATAAAGGCATTCCCAGTATTACTTATACATATTAAGAAAGGAGAAATGTTTCAAATCATTAACCTCAGATTCTACCATAAGAAACTAGGAAAAGAACATTTAAAATTAAAAGTAAGCAAAAGAAAGAAAATAATAAGAATTAAACATGAATTAATGACATAGAAAACATAAAGCAATATAGAAATTTGATGTAATCAATAATGGGTTCTTGAGAGAATCGACAATATTCATAAACTTATAGCCAGATTGACAGGGGATACAAAAGAAACAGGACAGAAATTTCCAATACCAGGAATGGCACAGGTGACAGTATTGCTAATTCTGCAGGTTAATTGAATAATAAGGATTTCTTATAACAAATTTAGAGCAAAAATTTGACAATTTAGATGAAATGAACAAATTCCTTGAAGGACATAAACCATGAAAGCTCACTGGAGAATCACTGGATAACTCTCTAGCTAACAAATACATGTAGAAAACTGGAAAGAGTGTCATTCTTATACTTGCCACAAGAAAACAGCTAAACAAACTGCAAATAATGTCTTTTCTTGAAACCATCAGAGAACTGAGGTCACAGGGCAAACTTCTTAGAAATATTGGGAGAGGCAGAAAACTATAGGGAGAAAATGGGCCTGACCATTTGCTTACCTAGGGCAGACATCACCAAATGATATAAAAGTAAGTAAGACTGAGTTAGAAAATTTTAACAATTTCTTAAAGCTGAGTACAGGCTAGTGAGAGAGTGTGAAACCATAGGGGATATCAGACATACTAGAATTTACTCTCTTTGCAGGCTTTTTCTCTGAATATCACCAGACACTCACAGGAAAGATCAGAAGGGGTCCTGAGAACACTTTTCCCAAGGTGATGACCTGGGTACTGGAGCACCAAATCCATCCAGAATCTTCTCCCTTAAATCCAAGGAATAAAAGGCTTAATCCAGGAGGGTAGGTCATCAAAATGTGTGTCCTGAGAGCATGTCTGGAAACTCATGGCAACTAGAGGAAGGAAAGAGCAGCCACCAGCAAAAGTCCATCTAGACATTTCTTCCCTAATCTGTAGGAGTAAAGTCTTCGAGCCCCCAGCTTGAGGGCACTGAGGCCTCCACTTGGCAACACAGCTTTTCATTCACCTTGACTTTAGCCCATGGACTACATCTCGGACTTCTGATCTCTAGAATTCTAAGAAAATAAATTTGTATTGTTCTATGCCTCTGGATTTGTGGCAATTTGTTATGGCGGCAACAGGAAACTAATACAACTGTCATTCTGATATTTTACCCAAACTCTCTTGAGATGTATGCACTATCCACCCTTGGGGGAGAATCTGATCATGTCTCAAATTTATCAATTCTTACGTGGAAGATTCACCACTAAGAGTGCTAATCTCTCTAATATCTCTGTCTTTGACTCTCTCTATGTAATTCTCTTCCTTACCCCTTTTCTCTCTTTTTCTTTATTATACACAATAATAAAATTTACCTTTTTGATCCCAAGAGTAAGCTCAACTTCCAACTTCTATTCTTCATTAGTCAAAGAGACCATCAAGTCTTTTTAATTAAACCAACATAGCATAGATGTTATTTTCACCATTCAATTCCTTATATGACATGTTAATGGATTTTCCATGGTTCCTTCCTCTGTGTTTGTCTTACATATGTAGGGACATCAGAATTTTGTCTGTTATATAAGTGCAATTCTCAGCTTGTCATGTGTGGTTTGAATTTATTTTCCTGGATACATTTTGTTTTTGTAATTCCTTTTTGACCTGAGTTATTTCTGCTTATTTTAAAACTTTTAACAACAGCTATAAAAAAGTATCATGCTGCATCTTTTATAATAAAATGGAAAATGGGAATAAAAATGGAATATTTCATGCCCATAGGCAAGAAGGGTGAAAGGGTGACCCATGAAAAACTGTAAATACAATTTAAGGCACACAGTTGTAGTTAGGTTATTAGCTGTAACTAGTTGTAGTCAGGTTTTATAACTGCGAACAATTATAAGCTGAATTTACCAGAGGCACAAAGCAAAGGGCACAGGTACCTGGAGTCCCAAAAGAGTTCATATTAGGTCTTGTTGGACATAGCAAGAAACATGAAAATGTTAAATCTTGATCTTCTAGCTATAGCTTAGAAGCCTGAAAGGTGGACCTTTGATAACTTTTGCAATAACTTCAAAATTGTGAATCTGCTAGTTTTATATGAAAAAAGTAAAATATATATCAAATATTTTCTTATGGGCAATCTGCATAGATACATAGATCGATCAATCTATCTATCCACCTAAATATACAAGTTGAGTTTACCTTTAGAAAGTTTATCACTGTATACCAATGTCAACTGCACTCATGAAAAGATTAGTATTAAAATCTAATTATTGTGATATTACAGGAAAGGGACCCCTGATAATAGAGGAACACTGTTATGCCAGAAGAGACAGCAGTTAAGTAAGGTTCCCATTGGGCTAAATACCAATTTCAGGGCAGGCAAGTCTTCCTGCATTTTTGGTTGTTTGTCATCATTAAATAGGTATTGTTCAGGGATCCAGTTTCTTAGTTCATTTATCATCATCATCTGAAGTAGATTATGGCTAATGATGGGTAAATATTCAGTGGTGATTTGGATTTGTGAGGATGTTTATTTGTCTGTTAAACATGAAATTTTGTTAATACAGTCATTTTTCAACCTCCCCCAAGTTGCAGTGATTTATATCCATGTAGATTTTTTTAAAGTGGAAATTAATTCCATGTCATCAATTTACTTTTCCACTGAGTAATTTATGATACAAGATATTCGTTTAAAATGTAAGAAGAAAATTAACTCGCCACCAAATAATTTAGTCATTCACTTGGACTTTATTTTTCCATTAAGGAGAGAAATTTTGAGCATATTTAAATTCTTAATTTTGTATTTATAATAAGATAAACATCCAAATATTACATTTCCTTCTGTCCCATATACATCTGTAATTATGAAATGTATATAATTTTGCCTTATTTTATTACTCATATCAGTTGATATTCTTTTAGAGACGACTTTGTCACCAAACACACTTGCAGAGCCCTAGACCGACCATCTATCAGAGTAGATATTTTTTAACCTTTTAAAAGTTGATCCAAAATAACAGAATTCTGCTTTTTATTGTGATGCTGATTTTTGCTATACAAAGATATACAAATGAGTTTTGAGATCCATTCCATTCATTGAATTAACAACAGAATTTCATCAGAAAACAGAATATTGATTTGCTGTTTAGCCTATCTCTATTCATCATATTAATTTTCTCTAAAAATTTTCTTTTATTTAAATTAATATATTTCTCATTTTGCTGTGCACTATTTTATCTGACTTACCCAATTATAGAAGAAACTTAACAAAACCTACCTATTAAAGCAAAAAGTATATATCACACCTATGGAGAGGACAGAAATATAATTATATATCATCTTCTGTAAGATCCTGTATATTATCATTTCTACTTTACCAGTGAAGTGTTTGAGGTCCATGGAAAGTGAGAAAATTATCAAGGATTAATTAAACAGATGTCAAAATAAATATGGTGTTCTTCAGATCATGCTAGAGCCTCTACATGTGTTTATTGCCTTAATTGTTTATCTCAAACATGCATAAAATGCATTAGTCCTTAATGTATTCATGGATATATTAGAGGCTCAAAATGTATCTATCTTAGAAAACCTATGTATATATTGCCCACAAAAATGGACATTTTAGAAAAAGAAAATAGTTTCAGAAAAACTGCTTTCCTGTTACAGTTCTCAAACTCTAGACCTTGAAGAAATCTATGAGGTAATATTTCACAGTCTAACATTCAATAGAGCGAGTCACAGCTCCATGTCCTTTCAGCCACTTGATGAGGATTTTCAGTGATGGGGAGACACACTTTCACATGAGGTATCCTCAGTACCATTAGACAGTGCATTATAGCCTATTTCCAGTAACTTCATGTCCATTACTATTCTGGTTTCTGTTCTCAGATTGAATTTTAAATAGTCGCAAGGTATTGCTTAGCAAGTAGATGTGTGGAATACACACCTCTGTTATCTTAGTTCTGGACACTAGGCATTTATTAATAGAACCAGAAATCTTATCACCTTTTTCTAAAATCATGTTATAATTCTGCCAATAATTGTATCTATCTTCTTGAAATATCAGTCTGTCATCCATTATATTCTCTACTCCTATTATGTAATTTCATATTACATTTCCCTAAGTTCAGCATGTATAGAACATTCCCCTTCACTGCAAGCCTATAAAGTCTACAAAAAGTAAATGACATTCTATGCTCTTAACAACGCCAGAAGAAGAGTCCCAGGTCCTGAGAGTAATTCTGAGACTTGGTAAATAAAAGAACTGGCTATTGCCATGTTGAAAGGAAGAAACTTGGGAAAACATAGGATAAAAGGTGAATCTTGGGAAGTCTCTATTTTTGGAGTTGAGCAGATTAATTTGGGGAGATGAGGTATCCTTTGGAAACTTACTGAAGAAGGTAAAAAGAGAAAGTGTCTCAAGAAGGAACTTTCAAAATAAGTTAATATCAATAAATCAGAAGAAGACTGACCCTACCCCCAACATAAGGTACAATTTATTATGAAAACTTCACTTTAATGTGGCAACTAATGAAAAAAATTTTGAACTAAGAAACTAAATAAGCCTCTCTTACTTTTTCTTCCTCAAGTGATCACCTTATATTGTGGATCTGTGAAAATCGTGAAATATACCAGAATATAAAAAAATAAAATAAAATATAAAAAAGAAAAACACCAAAACAAAACCAAACTTCATATCCATTCAAAGTTACTGAAATAACTTAAAATATGAGAATTAAAATTTTTTAGCTGGTAAAATACTCTGAAACTGTCTCAACATAAAAGAGAAGTCTAATACAACCATTCAATATGAATTAAGTAAACCTGAACAAGCTACTGAAAACATGGACCATAAATTCAAAAAACTAAGAATAAAAAAGACAAACTGCAATAAAACTGTAAAGGAGATACGGACAATCATATTAATGTATGCAGAGCCTGGTGAAGGACAAAGGCTACACTTCCCAAATTCATAGACATCGGGTTTGGATTTTGACGTGGTCTGGTAAATTAATTGTGAGCAAAATTAATGTCACCATCTTTAAGAAGAAGTTTTAAGAGCTAAAATCTAGACCTCCATGCTTTGTTTTACCCTATGCCATAATGAATAGTCATATGTCAACTCAAAATTGTCCTGACATTCTCAGCTCTGAGTAGAAGCGAAATACACAGGGTCAAACATGAATGGGTCTAGAAGCGCAAGGAAACTGCTTAGTACCTGCTTTAACTGCTTTGCTACCTCTTTCTCTGTGCATTCCTATGAGCTCTTGTGTTTTCTCAACTAGTTAATGGAGAGGAAAGGGCAAACCAGTTTACCAATGGATCTGACGGTATGCTGCAAGTGAAAAGTTGCTCTACTTATATGAGGCCATGAAAGACAATGGTGGTGAAAACCTTTCCCAGTGGGACTTCCCATGATAATATTAAACACACACACACACACACACACACACACACAATTTCCCCTTTCCAGAGGTACATGAGAGACAGATAACATGATGCCCCATAAACAACACTTTCGGGTAACTGGTTCCAGGTGAGGAACCCCCCAAAATATGAATGTTTTGCATTTTTCATTACTTATTTTTCTCTTCTTACTAAATTCCTTTTTTTTCTTTAGTGCTCTATCATAACTTCACATTTTTATAACCATTTGTTTTAATTTTCCCATAAATGCAAGTGATCATATCTTCCTTACGTTCCTATTTGCTTTGAGGAAATTTGACTGACTATTCCTTAACTCCCTATCTTATCTGGCTTCAGTTACCTGCCTCGTCCTAAATTTTATTTAGAAGATGTATCAGTCTGCTAGTGTTGCCATACAAATACCACAGACTGTGTGGCCTAATGAACAGAAATTTATTTTCTCATAGTCCTGGAGGCCAGAATTCCCAGATCAAGGAGCTGGCTGATTCAGTTCTAGGTAAGGGCTCTCTTCCTGGCTTGCAGATGACTACCTTCTCACTGTGTCCTAACATGACCTTTTCTCTGTGCATTCACTGAGAGCAGGTGGTATCTCTGGAGTCTCTTCTTATCAGGATGCTAATCCTATCGGATCAGGGTCCCACCATTATGAACTTGTTTAATCTTAATTACTTCCTTATAGACCCCATCTCCAAATACATTTACACTGAAGGAGTTAGAGCTTCTACATATGCATTTTGGGAGAATATATTCAGGCTGTAACAGAAGACTCATCAGTGCTCCAAGCCACTAGTCTCTATTTTAATATTCTAAGGTGCAGTAGTGTCAGATTATTTAGGTCATTGGGTAACACAAGATTAGAATCCTAGGCTTTGCTCTCTTTTCTGAGATTCTGTATCAAGGTCTGCTTCAGTAATCCATGAGTTTCTTTCACTCATACTTGTTTCATCTTATATGCTTATCTTCCTACAACTGAGAACATGTTTTATGCTGTTCAAAGTATATTTTCCAGAAATATTTGTAAACATTTCCCACCAAAGAATTATTAGAAATGCAGAACATGTATATAAGTTAATTTTTAAAATAATTGTTGATGTAGCATTAGATCTTGTGTCAAATATTTGATTAATACATACCATCTGGAGAATCTTCTTCATGTTTTTAAAATGTAATATATTTTATAACTGTGGTAACTATTGAAATTAAACAATCAAAATCTTACATAAATGTCTAAAATTTAAAAACAAAATAATAACAAGAAAATAAAAATTACTGCACTCTACCATCTGCTTACATTTCTGCTTAATGTGCCAAATTATAATATGCAGATAGAAATTGTTTTCTAAGCTACATAATTAAACTTTAAAACAAAAGGACTTCATTTGTAAAATACTAATGCTGACTTGGATGTTATTGGCAGTAAAATTTTAGAGGTTAGGAAGAGGGATAGAACATATCACAAATGGGAATCTAAGCAAAGCCTACATAATTTTTCAAAGCTAAAGGTAAATCACTCTACAGAAATTATTAGATTAAATATATTTTACTAGTAGTGGTCTAAAGGACTAATGTTACTGAATTCAAGCTCATACTGCTCGCTACAATACAGGTCAATAAACTGAGGGCTGAGGTGTTGGGGCAAGGAAGAGCCACTTTATTCAGGAAGCCAGCAGACCAAGAAGATGGTGGACTAATGTCCTAAATAACAATTTTGCCCAGGTTTAGATGCTTGTTTCTTTACAGAGCAAAGAGGGGGAAGGTGAGGAGGTAAAGTAAAAAAGGCAATAGTTGTTACAAATATTTCCTGTTTTCAGGCAGACTCCAGGAGCGGATGTGTTAATTTCTTCTTTCCTTCAGCCATTCATAGGTGGGCTGGGTCAGGATGTTTCCTGAGAGCTGAATAAAAGTATTTTAGCTTAACCTTCAGGCATGGAAGGCAGGGTTACTGGAAATGGGCCATTATGTATACTTCCAACTATAGGCAACTAATCTCTTTATAGGCAACTAATCTCTAATCTCTTTAGTGATTAACTTGTAGCGAGAACCATAGAATACAAAGGTTAAAGTAAAAGAAACAGATTCAATATGAAGTCAGATTTGTTCTTCCCTATTACACTAATCCAAATCTCAATAGAAATGAACCAATGGCAAATGCATTAAAAATGCATTAAGTCAAAGAAGACAAATAGAAGATGGTGATGACAGTCCTCTCTGTGTTACTTCTTAATGTCCTGAGAACAGTTATTTTGTGATTTGCCTTTAAATTTTATTTTACTAAGCTCCTCTTCTAGACTGCATTTCTTTAGTTATTTACTTTTTTCAATCTGGATAGCTTTCAGAGAAAATGTGTCATGGTCAGGGAGAAAGAAATCTTTAAACATTGAGGTCAGTGGTTGTGTTGAAGTCAGCTTGGACATCCTGGCTCACAGTAATATAGTTCCATTTCATGGAACATGTATTACTACAACAACTAAATATGGCATTGCTTCAGCCTGGTGAAACTGATAGAATGCCTCCTGTAAATATTAACAACTTCACAGTCTTCATCTTTGCACACACGTTTCCCCTGATACCTTTGAATTTGTTAAAACTACTTTGAGGATTTGTACCCCATGGTGGAAAACATACACTTAATGTGGATTCTGAGTGAAATTCTTACAAAAGCAGTTTCAGATCCCTAAACATTTTATAAGAGATGTCTCAAGACACCACGGATCATTCTGGGTTTCTACAAAGTGTTTTTCTTGCCTATCATCTGAACTCAAGTATGCTTTGTCGCAAGTGCATTTGAATGATGGGTATATGATAATGACTTTATGTTTATTTTCTTTTATCTCTCTCTGTATTGGAGAACACACACAAAAAAAGATACTTACTTCAACAAATTCATGGACGTTTATACACAGCCAGAACTATGTTGTTACTACAGTTATAAATAATGAAACTAAACCCTTTGTGGATTTTTTTCCAATATATTTGCATATCTATCTGATGCAAGGATACATCTATCAATTTCTTCAATGAGTTTTTATTATACCTGAATGCATTTATGGTACATTTGCAGCTAGATATGTACACATGCACTCACACACACTACCTGGCACACAAATAGATACAGATGACATAGATGGTAGATATAGATACACCATAGATTATAGGAAGTAAGGTATTTGTCTCATTTTACAGTCCAAAACTAAGAAATAAAACAGGAAGAACATACATTTATTAATGTTGTATACTTAACTACATATAACATGCTTATTTAAAAGTTATACAGCATTGTAAACAGAAAATATTTTCTGTTAACTTTTATTTTTAAAGTTGAATTGATATTATTTTGACACATTTATCCAAAACATATGTAATGAATGTTTGAAATGATTGTATACTTTATTTAATATATCAGATATGTTCATTTGGTAATTCTTGTATGCTATTTAATATTCATTATTTAATTTTATTTTTGGCTATGTGGTCTATGATTTTTTTAAAGAAATATGCCGTAAGTCTTATATAATCATACAAATTTATACATTTCTTGATATCTTTATAAAATATTTGCTTTATAAATATTGATTACATTATTAGGTGCAGACTAGTTCAGAGCTATCGTAGTTTCTAAATGGAGTGTTACTTCATTAAAATATTTTTTCAACAAGATGTTTTTGTTTTGTTTATATGTCTGAAAATATTTCTATTCTCTCATAGTTGACTATAGCATTGGCGGAATTGAAAATTCTGTGTTTAAAATTATTTTTTTACTTTGAGAGATCTTATTCATTGTCTTCTAGTATTCAGTGGTGCTAACATGTTTATTATTAATAACCAGTGATTGATTTCTGTTTCTTTCTGCAAACTATTTGGGTCTTCTTTTTGTTGTTATAGAAAACTATGAAGTTTCACTAACTTGTTTCTAAAGTTGGTCATTTTACTTCTTAGTTTACTGTGTTAGGTACTCAATGTTTTAAGTACTGTTCTAGGCTGTAGTATAATATATATGAATATATATTATATGTCATATATTTTATATTATTTATATTAAATACATATTTTAAAGAGAATTAAGATTAGATTAGTCCTTTTATATATTAAAATTTGTAAGAGAGTTTTGATAATTTAAAAGTATAGTACTTAAATTAAAAAATTAAAGAGAAAGTTCAGAAACTATATAAATATAAAATATTACTAACATTATAAAATATTAAGAATATATAATAAGAATTATATAATATTGTATATAATAATAATATTTGTTTTAAAAAGTACATAACAACTTGATAGCAATCTGGAAGAAGAATAAATGAGTGTAGACAGATGCCAACAAAAATGGCAGAGACCTATGAAAACATTTTTTTCCATAAAAGCAATGAGAACACTGGTCAAAATTGTCAGAATCAACTTTGTTAGTACTCTGGAAATTAACCAAACAATGCAACCATCTAGGGAGGGTTTATTCAAGGAAAGAATGAATCTTGGTAAGAAAAGTGACTCGTGCTGTTTTAATTTGTCTTGTGCCATCCTCATTCTTGAGCTCCATGAAACCCAATAGACTGCAATCAGAGAGAAAACAAGCAGCTTTGCAGCCACTGGCTGAAGCAAAATGTGGTTGAAATGTCATCATTATTTGACCTGTCTGGTGATTCTCTGGTAGACCTCACTTACAAAGTTGTCTTTATTTAATGTGACTCAAAACTAACCCAGTGTGAAAAGCCTTTTAATCAGGGGTATTAAAAACTGATAATAATAAGAGGCAGTTACATAGCATCTTGGATTCCAGTAGATAAGAGTTGTGGGGGAAACAATAGGCTAACCAAAAATCTTAAGATGAAAAGTTGGGAAATAAAATGACCATAGTGAGATTTTAAAAATTCCAATATTTTTGGAGAATCCAGATCTTGTGAATGCACAGGGCTACCCACATGCCCAGGATTGTAAGCATGTTCAGGAAAGAACTAAGAAGGCCCTAAGCTCTCACCTTGGCTAATGTTGAGAGTCTACACAGCAGGAGATAAAGGCTAAGACAGAGCTGTAATTGCCTACCTGAGTGTTGAAGACATACCACAACATGCATACCGAGACCCTTGGAAACCCTGGGAGACTTACTGGTTCCAGGCATTTTAAGGTAATCTCTGTGCAGTCATTAGCTAACTGCTAAGATAGCTCAGGAGAGATTTCAGTGGGCACATGTGAGGAAGAACACAAAATTTACAGAATTATTTTAGTAAAGTACTAAAGAAACAAGCAAAAACAATAGCAGTGAACAGTACCACAGCAAAAACAAACTCTGGAGAAGGAATAGAATCTGATTTCTGGAATAGTTGCATGCTATTATTTTAAATATTCTGTTTTCAATGAAATAATGACATGTAAGGAACATGTAAAGAAACAAGAAAATATGACCCACAGAGGGAAAAAGAAGTCAATACAAGATATCATTGAAGAAGCCCAGAGATTGGAATTTGTACTGACTGATAGGTAATGCAACATAGATAAACCTTGAAAATATTATGCTAAAGTGAAAGCAGTGAGATAAAAAAGGCATGCATTTTATGATTCAATTTAAATAAAATATCTAGAATAAGTAAATCTATAGAAACAAATGGTAGATTAGTGATTGCAAAGGCTGGGAGTAGATGGCTTATAATTAATGCAGGGATTTTTAAGAGTAAGGAAAATATTCTGGAATTAGTTCATAGTAATATCTGCATGACTTTTAAAATACACTAGAAATCACTGAATTATACTCTTTTTTTAAAAGATAAATTTATGATATGTAAATTACATCTCAAAAACAAAAAATAAAAACCAAACTTCACCAGGATCAGAGATAAAATCATAACATAGCAGACAATATTGCCATACTATTAAAAAATGTGTAATGGGAAAGTTCTTTCTAACTATGACTCAAAACCTAAAACCATAATTTTTGAAAAAATATATAAATTTAACTATAAAAAATGTATGGGAAAATATAAGTAAAATCAAAATACAAAGTGAAAAATCATGAAACAAAAAACAAAAAATTAATAGCACACCCAAAAAGCTAATATCCTTGGATATAAATTGTTCTTAATGCTTTTAGGTAGACATATGAGTCTACATTCAAGAAACATGACACAGATTTTTCTCCCTAAATATACACATAAATTTTAAATATGTATTCATGCACTAGCTCAAAAGGAACACAACACATTTCAAAATCTACATATGAAGTAGATTATATACAATGACCCAAATGCAAATTTTTGACAGATGGGGGAAACTGTCAGAGTAGAAAGTGTTAGGCAATTAGGAGGAGGATAAGAAATGGACACAATAAATACAAACAGGATCTCAAAAAGATTGTAGCATTACTCACAAAAGCCAAGATAGGAAGACAACCTAAATATCCATCAACATATGAATGAATAAAGAAAATGTGTTATATACATACAATAGAATACTATTTGGCCTTAAAAAAGAAGAAATTCCTGCCGTATGTGACAACATAGATGAACCCAGAGGATATAATACTAAGTGAAATAAGTCACAGGTCACAGAAGAACAAATACTGCATGATTCCATTCATATGAGATATCTAAAATAATCAAACTCATAAAAAGAGAATAAAATTGTAGTCATCAGAGGCTGGAGGGAGGGGGAAAGATGGACTTATTATTCAAAGTTTCAGTTTCAGTTATGCAAGGTGAATAAATCTTAGAGATCTGCTGTACAACATTTTGCCTATAGTTAACAATACTGTATTATGCACCTAAAAATTTGTTAAGAGTGTAGATCTCATGTTAAGGGTGCTTACAAGGAAGGAAGGAAGATGGAATGAGGGAAAGAAAGGACAGTGGGAAGAAAGGAGGGAGGAATTGCAATAGTTATCAGTACGTTTACTTGGAGATGAAGGAGATGGGGGTAGGAGTAGTTGGTCAAATATGGCCACCAGCAATTTCTTTTCTCCCTGTGTGAGAATGCTTTTTCTCATATCAAATAAGGAGTGCAGTTTCCTTCCCTTTAATCTATGACTTTCCTTGATCAATGGAATGCGGAGGAGTTCAGAGGTTCTGGAGCTTACAATAATTGGTCATAAGAAACTTTGTAGTTTCCTCTCAGTACTCCTGGAATTCTTGCTCTTTAGCTATTTCTTATGGAAACCCACCACCATGATATTAGTAGAAGCCCAAGACACATGGAGTGAATATGTGGATACTCTAGTTGAAAGCCCCAGCTGAGCTCCTTGCTAAAAGCCAGCACGTACTGCCAACTAGATGAGTTAGCTCTTTCAGATATGAGGTCTAGTTGATCCTTCAGATGACAACAGCCCCTGCCAGCATCTTACTACTACAATCTCATGAGAGACGCCTAGAGAACTGTGTTCATCTGAGCCCAGCAACACACAGAGATAATAATAAATTGCTGTGTTAGGTCAGTAAGTTTGGGGATAGTTTTTTTTTCTATAACAAACACAGATTTTGAAATTAGAAATGAGATGTTAACAAAATCATCTAAAACACGTAATATTGGCTTAGGAACTTCAGCTTGTAACCTTCTCAGGGGAATTACCTTTGGCACTTGGCAGCCACCTTGCCCAAAGCTTCTTGGAAAGTAACACCATCACCCACATAGGGGGAAGCAGATGACTGATTGATATGAAGCTGCTAAGCCCATATCTCTTTAATCAAGGTGAGACGACTTTACAGAGCCATTTTCATTTGATAAAATATTTAACTCTAAATTATAGATATTGGATGGTTGTGGCATAGCAGATGCAGAAACGTGGGGCGCTATAGGAAGATGGGAGTAGAGCCTTCATATTTGTAAAAGTAACAAAGACAAAGAGGTAAGGGAAATGCGTATGTTACATACAAAATGAAATTATTTCAGAAACAGTCAAAACAGGTGATAAATATCCAACCCATTTTCAAATTTATAAAATCTCTCTATAAGTAAAGACATTCATACAACACACTCATGTGCAGTGAGGGGACTGTGTAACATCTCTTGCAATTCTAGCCTTGCACATATTTTCAAATAGTAACTAATAACATAAATAACAAAGTAAAAGATTAGATTTCTTTATTTTGTATAACTAAGTGAGACTCTTCAGTAGTGGTTTCCAGTTATAATACTTCCCAGCTCACGAAGACCATAGTATATATACCACATTACACCCTTTGCCCACTGCAAGTGATCAGTCATAGAATTATCTGTCCCATAGTGAGCCAGATAGTTTCTCTAAAAGAAATATGAAATTTAAATTAGCAGGGGAGTCTGGCTAAACTGAGAGATGCTGAAGATAAGGTTAATGACAGGTGTCTAGAGAGGCAGAATTTCCTGCAGATATCCTGTACATTCAGGCTCTTGTCATTGCATTTTGAAATTTCAGCATTTCCTTCCATTTGAGAAGATAAAATGTGTGTGTATAAATCTGTTTTATTTGCACTTTCATTCTCCACATCAAAATTATTATTTCCAGAGTGTTCTATTCTAAAGCATTATTAAAGTTTATTTTTCTTTCTCACATTATGATTTTTATTGTAAATATAAATTCATAGACTCCAGTGCACAATTTTTAATAGTGAGATGTGGCTTATTACATTCTGAGAATCACATAGAATTAAAGTTTCACAGAAGAATAATGTGCATACACTTTTAGTTCCAAGTACAGAAATACAATTATTAATCACAGATGTGCACTACTTCCTCATCGTCTCAGGAATAAAGACAATTAAAATCAAAATTGTACTATCAAAAAAAAAAAGCTGCCTTCATATGTTGGGCATTTACTCTCATTGAGGGAAATAGAAAAAAAAAATGGATGAAATGGAAGGAAGTCTATAGAAATAAATTCACCCTCACAACCTAATTATTTGAATATTGGGATTTTTTTTCACTGCAGATTTTGACTCACCCAAAAGTTGTGAAATTGATAGGTCATAACCAACAATTTGGTCATAATCAAATTACAAATTTTTTGTAATTTTCAAAAACCAGTTTTATTATGAAAAGTTTCAAGTGTACAAAATGTAGGGAAAAACAATATAATGTACTAAAATCATTCACATTTAATAATTAGTATTTTGCCACCCATTTCACATATCTCATTCTTTTATTTTCTGAATTGATGTAGTAATTTAAAGCAAAACCCTAAAAAATTTATTTTATTCATAAATGTTTCCTTAGGTATTTCTAAAAATCAAGGATATTTTCTTACCTAAATACAATTCAATTATCCCACCAAAATTTACCAATAGTTCCTTAATATAATTTACTATCCAGGCTATATTCATATTTTTGATTTTTCAAAAATTATTTTTTATAGATGGTTTATTTGAATTAAGAATAAAACAAGGTCTTAAAATCTCAATCCTCTCCTTGTGGTTATTATGACTATTAAACCTCCCTTGTTTGGTTTCCTTATTTGTTTGTTTCTATGCTATTAAGTTTTAGAAATAACTGGCAGATTTTATTAAAAATCCCCCTCAGTCTATATTTATCTGGGTTATTCGTACTCATGTCATTTAACATTTTTCTCTATACACTGTATGTCTTGTAAACTAGAAGCCAGCAATAAATATTGATTAAATCCAGGTTCGAATCATGTTGGTAAGACTATTCTATAGGATGTGCAATACAATTCATGTTGTTTTGCATGAAGGGGAGCACATCTTTATGAATTTGATGAATTTCAGTCAGGTTGAGACTGATCAGTGGTACTTCATCTTCCAATTATAAATTTCCAATTCATACTTTTCTATATACATTTAGCATTTACCCACACTTGTCTTACCTCAAAATACTAACCAAAATAAAACAAGTGGGGCAATTGCTTATTTTTTTTCCCATTTGATTAAAAAAAAAGAGGTCTTTTTTTTTCTTTTTCCTTCAATAAATCTCTTTTAAAAGAAAACCAGACTAGATAAATTAATGTTGCTTTTAGGCAAAAGAACCTTAAGTGAAAAATAAATAGGTACTCATGACCTTGCAAAATATGCATCATTTTGCAATTGTTTTAAGAGCAAGACGAGTCCAAAAATAAGACCTCTTTTTTCTTTGACTTCTATGGTGAGAAACAAGAGCCAATGGCATTCTGAAGTTAAATAGCTAATAAATTATCAATTTTAGTTAACTTAGACTCTGTAATATGGAGAATTTATCCCCAGAAAGCCAGTTGTCAACCTGTTTGGAAGAGATAAAAACTTTGAAGGCTGTAGGATCACATGACTGCTCCAGACAATTGTATACAATTGGGAGTGACAAAAGGGCAATTCACATCTTTTCATTCTAATCTTAGGCCCAGAATGAAATTTAGGGCCGTTATCCAAATAAAATACTGCCTACGGCTGTTATAACTTGACTTACGAAAGCCCAGGTCAGAAGGCAATTTTATGTGTCATTTAATTAAAACAATATTTGAATTCATAATTACAATATTAAATTGTCAAATTTGGGGTGAAAATATAAAACCATGAAAATTGGAATAGAAAAATCCTGGAGTTATTGGATGTACTAGAGAACCTTAAAATACAAAGCCTGTTGGTTTTATTTTCACTGAACATTTCTTCCTAAAAGAAGTTAGTAATCATCCCCTCTCTCTAATTGTGAACTCCCAAATCCTAGCATTTAAACTCAGAACTGCTCTAAGGATGATATTCAGAATAAGAGTTAGTTAGAAAGCAAATACGATCAGAAGAAATATCAGAAATTTTTGAGTTTATATTAAAAAAGGTAAATTTCATGGAAAAAAAATTGAGTGTTTGACTAAGACAAACCAAACAATTTTGATTTGCCAGCAGCCATTAGATATATAGCACGGATTATAGCATTTAGAGTAGCCAATTGATTCTGACAGTCAGATAATGTGAATGTGGACTGAACAATTATGAACTCCAAAGTGACATTTACAGGTCAGAGAACTTTGGCAAAATTCAGAAGCAAAAAAACAAACAAGAATAGTAAATAAGAAAGTAAAAATGGATATATAGTGCAAATCCAAATTTTCTTAACATACTTTACTCATTATGATGAAAATAATATTAAAAAATTCACTACTAGAAAATAAATGCAACCACATTAAAGAAAAAATCAACAGAGAAAAAGAAAATGTTATTAGTTAAGATTAAAGAAAAACTGAGGATACAGAAGGAACTTTACAACAACAACAAAAATTCTATGGAGTGCATTGAAAAAGATTTAGAAGATAAATCTATTAAAAATGACTTTTAAGACAAAGGAGTAATTAAATATATTATAAGCTTTTTGAAATTTATAAGCTTTTTGAAATTTTAAAATACAATGAATGTGAACAAAATGTAAGAAACAAGAAAATACAAAGCAAAAAAACAAGGAAATATAAATTGCAGATTATGTGATTATGTAGTAATAAAATTTAAAATATTCTAAAACTAAAATATTAGAAATAATAAGGAGATTTTAGCAAGGTGGTTGGATGTGAAACTAACCTAATAGACAATTTCCAGTTCTGCATGTAAGAAGCTTGGAAATCACCACTCTGTCCTAACAACAAGTAAAAAGCTGAGCAGACTGAAAATTTAACAACTCTTCTTGCATACATAGTAAGAAAAGGGAGGACACAGTACAAAATACTGCCCCCAAGATTAAAGAGACAGGTGGGCCTATACAGGGAGGAACAGTTTACCTGAGCAGAGACTCATGAGAAGAAACCACCTGGGCACTGGTGCTGTGGTAGGAAAACCTGAACTGCAATTGACAAATTGCTGGTGGCTCAGTGTAGACAACTCTCAGAGTTAATCAGAGTCTAAACTGTTGGGGTCTTATCAGAGCCTGACTGAGCGGAAGTACTCAACTCCTGTCCTCTCTAGCCTTCCTTGTGGGAGAATGGAAATAGCCAACTCCAGCCCATTCTAGCCGTCCTGTCCCAAATAAGCAGAGAGAAAAAAACAAAAAACTGAGAAACACTTACAAAGTTCACAGTTCAGAGGCATAGGTTCACTAAAGACTAAAAACTAATCCTAGGACAATAGAATGGTTCCCTTCTACCCACACTGTACCAGCACATTACCAAGACTTATTTATAGCAATTCTCTTTACCCAGTAAATCCTATCTGGCTATCTGGAAAAAAATGACAATGTATACCAAATGGCAAAGGAGCTGCAATTTGAAGAGACAGAGCAAACATCATGACCAAATATAGCAGGAATGTTAGAATTATCAGACTAGGAATTTAGATCAAATATGACAATATCCTAAGGGCTTTAATGGGTAAAGTAGATCACCTGCAAAACAGATGGACAATGTCAGCAGAAACATGGAGATCCTAAGGAAGCGCCAAAAGAAAATACTAGAGATTAAAACCACTATAACAGAAATGAAGAAGGACTTTGATGGGTTAGTTAGTGAACTGGATACAAAAAATATTATCCAACTATATGTTATCTTCAAGAAACTCACTTTAAATGTAAAGACACATACAGATTAAGAAAATGGAGAAAATATATCATGCTAACCCTAACTGAAAGAAAACAGGAGTAGCTATATTGATTCTATACAGAGCAGATTTCAAAGTAAAAGTTATAAGAAACTAAAAAGGACATCATAAATGATAGCAGTGTCAATTATGCAAGGAAACATAACAATTTTTAATGTGTATGTACCTAAAATCAGAGCATGAAACTATGTGAGGCTAAAACTGATAGAACTACAAGGAGAAATAGATGAATTCATTATCAGAACTGGAGACTTCAACACTCCTCTCTTAGACATGGAAGTATCCAGGAGGCAGAAAATAAGTAAGGATGTATTTGAACTCAACAACACCATCCATTAACTGGATATAACCGACATCTATAGATTACTCCATCCAACAACAGCAAAATAACTATTCTTCTAAAACTCACATGGGATATTCACTCAGATAGACCACATCTGGACCATAAAACAAACAGTAACAAATTTAAAAGAATAGAAATCATACAATATCTTCTCTCAGACAACAGTGGAATTAAATGAGACTCCAGTTTATAACCTACAGATTTCGTGGTAAACTGGGAATTAGTGGGTATTTAAATGTAATCAGACCAAAATAGAAATATAACGGCCTCTTCTCCTTGATAGATCTAATCTTTGAATAATTTTTTTTTAAAAGTAACTAGATAGAAGAAAGGCCATAAAGCAAGGATGACAGCTATTAGGTTTAAAAAAATATATTTAGGACACTAACTTAAATGTTGTTATAGATGTTTTATTCTTATATCAAAATGAATGTCATGTTACCTATCAATTGTTCATCATTTTGTGGAACAAAAATTAAAAGAAAAACTACTGCCTATGGCTTTGATTCATCATAGTAAGCATCAGAGCCCACTTTATATTCCTCAAATCTGAAGCATAAGCATGTGTTCCTTTCCAGAGTCACATTATAATTCTACTTGCTCTAATAGTATGTGAATAATGAAGGCTGCTCTCTTTGAGTGGAAACTGATTAACTGATTGAAAACATAGGGAGAAAGCTGAACAGTCTTTGTTTGAGAACCTAATGATTACATGGTTTCTTTTCAGTAATGAAACCTTTCTTTTTCTCAGACAGAATAAAATGCTATATAAACAGAAGGCTGAAAATCCATACAAACAATCAGAACAAGATGGTGCAGAGAAGAAAAATAGTAATTACTGTGATTCCAGTTCTAATGGAGGAGACTCAGCTTCTTAAAAACAGTAGGAAGAAGCTACAAGAAGGACTCATTTTACTTAACATTATAAGAATTCCATATGCAACCTCCCTTTTTGTCACTTAATGTGTTTTCGCCTTGTTTTGTTTTGTTTTCTTCAAAGAGGATTTATATTAGTGCTTAAGGTAAAGAAAACGTGGAGCTGCATATTAGAGCTAAAAGTTGGTTCCACATTTATCACATAAATTCATACTGTTTTTCATTATTTGCTAATTATCTCCTGTGCATTAGTCATCTCTCTTTAATTAAATTGTAACATTATTGAGAATAGGAACTAAATCTAATACTTCTTCTTCAGGCTCTTCAGTAGCCAGGATGTGTAAAAATCCTGATAACAACTTGTTAATTTTTAGTTGAAATACATTTATGGATAAATGTTCCCAGGAGATAGAATATTGCTTACTAGAACTATCTGGTATTTGGGTTCTGTGATAATCCATCTCCAACTGGCTTCATGAATTTATTTTTTTGAAAAATAATTGGTTTATACTATAGTGTGCAATCTCCCCTGGTTATATTTCCATTTTAACAATCCTAATTGAAATATAAAAGTTTTATTCACCGTAAAGTAATTCCAGGTATCAGGTGGGTGATACCTTTTAAGCGGTATAAGATCCTTCCCTCGTTTTTTAAAAGCTTGAAATATGAGTGTGTCTTTACATAAAGAATTCTTACCTACATTTATCTGCATCAGAACAAGACTCATAATAGTAATTTAAAATCTAATTAAGCATAACATTTAAAACATCAGACTAGACGATAAACACTCCTTCCTCCATCCATCCCAAATTTTAGGATAATTGTCTTCAGGATTACTGATTATGCATGTTGCTTTATTTGTTATGTTTTCCTTTGCTTATTTAGTTGCAGTCTATGAACAGTGGACTGAAAACAAATTTTAACAGCCATTCCTTAAACAAGCCTGGTAGAAAAGTAAGTTTAATTTGTAAATGAAGACTAAAATTAGAGTTTAAATATTTTTTCTAAAGAAAGAAAATGAGTTGGTGAAAAGGTGCAACTTGCTAAGTTGGTAAAAGCAAAAGACTCGTTTTTACAGGAGACAGAACATTTTTCTTCACTCTTACCTGTAATGACTAGTGATGGCTCCCGCCTGGGAGAAAAGGAAATTTGGTTTTATGTGCTGCTTCTCCTCCTGCTGCTGAAGCCTTGGATTGTCAGCCTTAGCAAACTCCAGGCATACGCTTTTTTAAGTTGTTTTTTTTTTTTCCCCACTTCTCTAAACCACTTTCAAAGGCATTGCACTAAATCTTATTTCTCCTTACTCACTGTATTAGTTTATTTATTTATTTATTTATTTTTTTACTGCTGCAACAGATTACTACACGTTTAGTGTTTTAAAACAACATTTATGTATTGCCCCACAGTTATGTGGGTCAGGAGTCTGGTGGCAGTCATCCTGGGCTCTTATCTGAGCCTCTGGGGGAGAATCCACTTCTAATTTCACTGAGGTCGTTGGCAGAATTCGGTTTCATGGGGTTGTAGGACTGAGGGTCCTGTTTCCTTGCCTGCCATTGGAAGAACATCATTCTTAACTTCTAGAGGCCAACGGCATCTCTTGCTCGTTCAAATTCAAAATCAGCAATGACTGATCAATTCCTTTTCATGCGCTTTAGCTAAGTGACTCTTCTGTTTTCCTGTTCTGCTTTTACATGTCCCTGTGTTATCTTTGAGCGCATCCAGATAATCCAGGATAATCTTTCTTTTTAAATGTCACTTAATTACGGACATTAATTCCATCTTTTCATCTTCAAAGTCCCTTCACAGCAGTGCCTAGAGTTGTGTTTGATTGAATAGCCAGGAGCTGGGAATCTTAGAAAATCTTTAGAATTAAGCCTATGCTCCACACAAACCCCATATGCAAAGCCTAAGTGTTCCTACATACCTTCCTATTTGTTCTTGCTTAAAATCTGAAAAACGCATATCAAAATTTACTGCTTCATACTCTCATCCAATTAAGGCATATCTACTTTGGACTAAATAAAGCACTAACCCACTGGATAATAAACTCATACAAGTCCATTGGTGGAAATGAAGACATGCATAGTTACGTGCTGGAGCCGGCTACTAGCAGCAGGTGTGAACCAATCATGTTCAATTTTCTGAGCTCTGTGTCCCATGATATCACTTTGGTAGCTACAAATCAGCTTCGGTGGGAGTATTTATACACTGGGGACTTAATCCTTTGCAGAGGTGAGTTGCCAGCACATCATCTCAAATTGCAGTATGTAATATTATGGGTTATGATGAGGGTTGGCAGAGGGGAAAGGGAGCAGCTAACTCAGGCTGTTGAAGAGGTAAAGGCCAGAGAATATTTCTGTGTGGAAGCAACACAGTAGACATCTTGAAAACGCAGGTATGTCTTTTACTAGTTTGGAACTTTAAATATCCCCACTTAGAGATGCTATCAGACTGACCAGAGATATATCTCTCACTTGACATGTGCTGGCTGAGTAACCTTGAGAAATCAAGTAGTTTCAAGCTCCAAATCACTTCCTGGGATTTTTATTTGTTCAAACATTCAAGAAATACTTATTAAACATTTCCATGCATCATGTAATGTATTTGACCTGGTAATAATATGGTGAATATTAAATATCTGTATTTATCTAAAATGTGTTTAATACGTATGATAGAGAAATTGGGACTGAATAAATAAATAAAAGCTAGTGATAATAAAAAATGCAAAAAAAAAAAAAAAAAGCTAGTGATAATAATTTTGTCACTTGGACCTCTTTAACAACTTAAAGAAGCTTAAGAAAATTTTCTTGAGAAAAACACATATACATATAGGCAAACATTTACATATACAATTTTAAGCAATTCATGGGACATCTCATGCTCATTCATGGACTCTGCATCCATGCAAACCATATTGAACTTTTGGAAATTTACTGGGAAAAACGTGGAAAAAATGAGCTTTTCATTTGCAAAGACATAGTAGAGAAAATTAATAGGGAATATACTGAGAACAAAATGTGTTTTGGTATGACTGCATCATAGGATATAGATGTGGAAAAAAGCACAATGTAAAAACAATAGGTAGCTAAATTAAGACCACATATGGCTTTGTGTGTTAAAATGGAGAACTTAGTGTATTAAGTTCACTTTGGGGTTCAGATTTTTTAGATTGCTGTTTTGTTCTCTGTGTAGTATCAGAAGAAAGACCTGGAACTTCCTTTCATTTTGGAAGGAATTTTCCTTAAGAAAGCCTAGAGAATGAGTTGCATAAGCTTCTTTAAGCCTTAGGGAGGAGAAATTGTTTTTTCCGTTAAAGTTTTTCCTTTGGGTTGATGTTTTCCTACTTCTTTCCAAACAACTGGTAAGTCTTAAAGAGAACTTCATGTACTATTTGAGTATTGAGTATTTTAACTGAAAGTCTTCAAAATATTTAAATGAAGCATTTTAACTGGACTAGGCCTTCTTAAATCTTTTCTTTATAAAACAGTGGAGCTTTCATTGCTTTTCACAGCTTGGGGCAGAAAAACATAAACTTAATTTTGAAATGGTTTTGGAACTCTAAAGATAAATACAAAATATTTTTTTTTTATACTAAAAGCAAAATCAAAAATTTATCCTTAGGCAAGTTAATAACCAAATAAATTTATTTTCAGTTTCTTCAGAATGAATATTTGAAAACAGAATTGTCTCTTTAAAATAAACAAGGTCAGGGAATTCCCTGGTAGTCCAGTGGTTAGGACTTGGCACTTTCACTGCCGTGGGCCCGGGGTTACCCTGGTCAGGGAACTAAGATCCCACAAGCCGTGTAGAGCAGCCAAAAATAAATAAATGAATAAATAATAAATAAATAAGGTCAGTGTTCTCAATATAAATTTAATAGTAAAAAGGAAACTTCTCAATATCAAAAGTATATTTTACTTTTCATCTTACTTTAAGAAACAGTGTTTATTTTAAAATTAAAAAAAATCAAAGTTATTCCAATATATTAATAAATCTTTATATTGTTCATTCATTAATATATTTGCTCTCCAACTCCAATTTCATAAATGTGAAATAGTATATGAAGCCATACTATGTTTTTCTTAAGCACATAGGAATTATTATTTCCATTTATGCATTAACTTGTAGTTTTAATAATTATTTAATTGCAATAAGCATAAAAATAAATTACTATTTTTATGTGACATTGAAGTAGATAGAGAAAAACTTTCTCTGACTACTTGGGAATAACCACAATCAATATTATATGGCTCTTCACGCTAGTCTCATAGTATATGCATAAAAATAATTTTAATATTATCTATTTAAAGTATTTATTTGCATTCCTAATTCCTATTCACATCAGTAAGAAAATGACATTTAAATATTTGAATGACATAATATAGAACAAAAAGTATAATCTTCATAAAAAATTGGCCAAAACATAGGTAATTAGTATAAAATAGAAAAACATACATAGAGAATATTCATTTTAATAAGGAAAGCAAACACAAAAAGTTCTTTCCATATGAATCTTTAAATTGGGGGTAAGGGCAACAATATCATCAACTTCTATAGAGATTGATTTCAATAGGGTAAAACCAAGGCCTTCTACTTGTCACATAATCTATATGTATCTTTCTGAAAAGTTACAACTTTTTATTCAACATTTTTATGAGGAATTATCTCTAACTTTAAAACTGAATTCCTTTGACACAATACAGTGGGACTGGGAAAAAACTGTGAGACTTTGAGCTGATGCTGTAATTGGGTAAGATTCTTGGGGTCCTTGGGAGGAAATGAGCATATTTTGTAAATGAGAGAGACATGAATCCCTGAGAGTCAGATTGGATGAGGGTCTTCTGGCAAAGTTTCTTGACTATGTTCTTCTCCAATTTTAAGTCTGTGAAATTAAAAAGACAAATTATCTGCCACATTCACACCCAACCTGTAATGATAAGAAATGCATACCTAACTGCTGTAGAAATTCTAGTTTACAAAGGATAAAACATTTTCATAGAATTTCTGTAACAATTCTAACCACCTCAGTAAGTGTTGAACATTCCTTGATTAAGTTGCAACCTGAGAATATATAAATATATATTTTTTTAAGTTCCCCAAATTGGTCTGTAGACAGTGCAATTCCAATCATAATTCCAGCAGGCTTTTTTTTTTGTATAAATTGACCAGCTGATTCTAAAATTTATATGGAAATATAAGGGACTGAAAATAGCAAAACAGTCTTTTAAAGGAAGTGCACATATAAAAGATTCACAATATATGTTTTAAGACATTGTAAAGACAGTGTGAAATATGAGTAAATATTGATAAATGAATCAATGGAACAAATCAGAGGATCCAAGAATAGAACTACAGTTACTTGGTTAATACACACACACACACACACACACACATACCCCAAAGAGTCTTCTTTGTTGAACACTTTAAACAAAGTTCCTGAATCAACTGAATATCCAGTTGATAGCTTCAGTTTGACAGATGTAAAATATTTTTCTAATATGTGTCTTTTCTGATGAAGTTACTCAAAGACAAGAGTCATCAAAATAAGGGAATAAGCAAATAAGAAGACTTGGGAATACGTGAAGGAGGGATCCAACAAAAAGGGAATATGTGAAGGAGGGATCCAACAAAAGAGAGGGGCAATTCAGAGTCAAGATTATCAAATTTACCAAAAGTCACTGAAAGTAGAGTTCTGATTAGATTAAGGTGAGGGAAGGCTGCCAGAAGGCTGCCCCATGAAAAAAGATAAAAATTATGCTTGGTCATTTAGAAGACAGGATTAAGTGGAACAGTACAGATGTACTGGAGGGATGGAAAGATTAGCCATAAACATATCTGAATATATAAAAGCAAATGAGTATGTGAGGCAAATATTATCTCTAGAAAAAAAGAAAAGAAACAGTTTTAATTAAAGGCTATATGATTAGGGTTGCATAATTTGATGCAAAATATATTTTTCATATTACTATGCAACAACAAAATACTATTACATGTTCATGTTGATTAAAAATCAATTTAGTTGTAGATATGTATTGTTATATAATATCAAACTTTTATATTAGAAAATAACTCTTGAGTTCTAAATAATTACAATCTTAGAAAATGTATCTCATCTCTGTTCTTCAATCCATTACTCTCTATATTGTTTATACTTTATTATGTCATGGTGCTTTTGACTCCATTATATCATATTAAATATTGCATTTGATTGCCATGATTGATCACCAATCTCAAAAAAATCATTCACAGAACTGCATAACAATTCCGAAATGCTTCTTTGATCTATTCCCTCTCCCACTCCCTAGAATAACGATATTAATCGTATTCCATTTTCCTGAAATATTATCAGAATTTCTCCTTTCCATTCCCACCATCAAACACATAATCACTCTCAACAGATATTTTAGAGAAACCCAGTAATTTATATTTAAATGGCTTCCTATTTCAAATACTAAATTTAAAGACAATCAGTTTCTTAAACTACTTTCACCTTTGTTATACCAGAGCACCCGTATCTCCTGTTCTCAAAAAAAAAAAAAAAAATTGTTTTATCTATTCATTGAAGCCCAAATCATTTGAAGTGTAAGAAATTTACGTTATCAAATATACCTTCTCTTCACTGTGTCAATTTATCTTTTCCTATTCAACTAAATAATTTCCATCAAATTTGAAAAAAAAAAAAAACAAACAAATATTGTCCATTGAAATGAAAGCAATTTCTGGGGTGTTATTTTCCTTTCTAGGCTATTGTTTCATATAGTGTGAGGTTATCTTTCCTACTTATGTATCTCTAAACTTGAAAGAGTTTTCAGCCCCACTGTTCTATTTCATCACTTCTCATTCCTTATACTCCAAACTAACCTTGACTTCATTCTGCTGAAATGACTCTTCTCTAAACTCACTCCATCAAAACCATATCATATATTATTTTCAACAACAACAAATATCACTTCTTATTGTACTGGGCCTCTCATCAGCATTTAACAATGATAACTACACCCTCTTTCTTCAAACTTTTTTTTCCCTTCACTTTGTACTTCAAATAATTTTTCTATTACCTTTTCATACTTTATCTCTTCCCCGTTGAAGTTCTTCAACACTTGCTGTAGGCCCTATTGTCTCCTCAAGTTATTTTTTTTCTCCCAAAGGAAATATTCAACATTGAAATATTCACTTATCACTTACATAAAAATGAATTTCCAATATGATTCCTGAAGCCAGATACCTAGTGAACTTCAGATCCATATATTTCTGGAGCTACCTTATTCTTGTTTATATCAAAATATTTTATGTAACACATATCCAATAGTGAACTTATAATATTCCATAGATGTGGTGAATTTTTGATATGTATTATTTTCAGTGAGTGATGCTGACATCCATTCTGTTTTCAAAACCAACAACCTAGGAATCACACTTACCACTTTCTTTCAATCTTTCCAAGTATTTAACCTTTCACCATGTACCCAAAATGTGAGTCCTAAAGTCTCTCTTAAAATATACATTTCTTCAGAATCAATATTGTCAAAATGACTATAGTACCCAAGGCAATCTACAGATTCAATGCAATCCCTATGAAATTACCAATGGCATTTTTTTACAGAACTAGAACAAAAAAATTTACAATTTATATGAAAACACAAAAGGTTCTGAATAGCCAAAACAATCTTGAGAAAGAAAAATGGAGCTGGAAGAATCAGTCCCCCTGACTTCAGACTACACTACAAAGCTACAGTAATCAAAATAGTATGGTACTGGCACAAAAACAGAAATATAGGTCAATGGAACTGGATAGAAAGCCCAGAAATAAACCCACGGACCTATGGTCAATTAACCTGAAGTAAAGGAGGCAAGAATATACAATGGAGAAAAGATAGTCTCTTCAATAAGTGTTGCTGGGAAAACTAGACAGTTACATGTAAAAGAATGAAATAGAACATTCTCTAACACTACACACAAAAATAAACTCAAAATGGGTTAAGGACCTAAATGTAAGACTGGATACTATAAAACTCCTAGAGGAAAACATAGGCAGGACACTCTTTGACATAAATCACAGTAATATCTTTTTGTATCTGTCTCATAGAGTAATGGAAATAAAAACAAAAATAAACAAATGGGACTTAATTAAACTTAAAAGTTTTTTGCACAGCAAAGGAAACCACAAACAATAGGAAAAGACGACCCACAGAATAGGAGAAAATATTTGCAAATGATGCAACCAACAAAGGATCAATCTCCAAAATATATTAATAGCTCATACAGCTCAATATCAAAAAGCAAACAACCCAATAAAAAAAATGGGCAGATCTAAATAGACATTTCACCAAAGAAGACATACAGATGACAAAAAGGCACAGGAAAAGATGTTCAACATCACTAATTATCAGAGAAATGCAAATCAAAACTAAATTGAGGTATCGCCTCACACAAGTCAGAATGGCCATCATGAAAAAGTCTACAAATAATAAATTCTGAAGAGGGTGTGGAGAAAAGGAAATCCTACTACATTTTCCGTGAGAATGTAAATTGATGCAGTCACTATGGAGAACAGTATGGACGTTCCTTAAAAAATAAAAATAGAGCAACCATATGATTCTGCAATCCCACTCCTGGGTATATATTTGGAGAAAACCATAATTCAAAAATATACATGCATCTCAATGTTCATTGCAGCACTATTTACAATAGCCAAGACATGGAAGTAACCCAAATTCCCATCAACAGATGAATGAATAAAGAAGATGTGGTGTATATGTACAATGGAATATTATTCAGCCATAAAAAAGCATGAAATAAGACCATTTGCAGCAACATGGATGGACCTAGAGATTATTATACTAAGCGAAGTAAGTCATGCAGAGAAAGACAAATATGATATCATTTATATGTGGAATCTAAAAAAATGGTACAAATGAACTTATTTACAAAACAGAAATAGACTCGCAGACCTAGAAAACAAACTTATGGTTACCAAAGGAGAAAGATTGGGGAAGGGGGAATAAATTAGAAATTTAGGTGTAACATATACACACTACTATATATAAAATAATAAACAACAAGGACCTACTGTATAGCACAGGGAACTATACTCAATATTTTGTAATAACTTATATGGGAAAAGAATCTGAAAAAGTATCACTTTTCTGTACACCTGAAACTAACACAACATCATAAATCAACTACACTTCAAAAAATATATGTATTCACTGCTGCAGAGGAAACTTTACTGAATCAGCCAAAACAACAACCCCATTATAAATTCTGCCAACATTGTATCCAGCTCTCATGACAATTATAGTCTGAAATTGTTTGGGGAAATTCTGGGTTGATGGCAGTCTTCCATGTGAGACTCTAGACTCTCTATATCTTCCTTTGCTCACCACTGTATATGCCATACCAAGAAAATTGCCTCACAAAATATGAATCTATAAATAAGGAACATGTAGGAGCCACCTAACTTACCAACTGAATAAATGAACCTACAGATTTGCCAACTAACTGCTGCTAGTTTTGTAATAGGAAAGAACAAATCTGACTCCATATTAGATCTATTTCTTTTATTTTAACCTGTGTATTCTATTGCTTTTGCTACAAGTTAAGAATGTTGCCTAGAGCCTGAAATATACAGAATACCCCATTCTCAAGGCTCTGACCTTTAAGGGGATACCACTTTTCCATCCATATAGAGATAAAGAGTTGCAGAACAGAGAATATAATTTGTCTTGTTGGAGGTTTACAGGAACTTTGTGACCTGACCTAGGTGGACAGCTGCAAGAACAAAGGATTCCAACAATAAGAAGTTTGCAACCACCAACCACACCCCCTCTCCTTGTATTATAAAAGAAGCCTAAATTCTAACTTGGTAACATGGTTCTTTGGGACATTAGTCCACCATCTTCTCAGCCTGCTGGCTTTTGGAATAAAGGCACTATTCCTTGCTTCAACAACTCATCTATCAATTGATTGGCCGATCCTGCAGTGAGCAGAAAGGGCTTGAACTCAGTGACATTTTATTCAAACTGGTTTTGACCCCTTCACTCTCCTGAAATAACGTTGTACCACAATCATGATTATATACAAAATCATTCATAACTTACTGTGTCTCTCAGAGGCATTTAATATGGATATCTTAACTTCTTTTTGTAAATTATCTCTTCTTTTTATGATTAACAAATAATTATTTTGAAAGAGCAGAGGAACTAAAGTGGGAGAACACCAATTTATTGTGTATTTTAAGGAGACTGATTTCTTAAAAAGGTTCTATTATTTTTTTAAATACTGCTGGGAAGTGGAAGAAACACAAACACAGTGAGTGATAATTTAAACACTTTAATATTATCTCATGTACTATATATTTCCCAAATCAATCCCATCACTTTCATTCTTTCGTTTGAGAGTGTTTCAAATGGAAATTTAGGAAAATTATATTGCACACATGAACTATGTCCTTTATACAGTCTCATGGTCTCAGTCATAGGCTCAATTCGTGTGCATACTAAGAATAATAAACAATAGAATGAAGTTACTTCAGTTCATATATCTGTTAACCTATTTCAATTTAGAAATAACACTAACCTACAATCTATTTAGCTTTATAATCTAATATACATGAGCAAATTTTAGAGATTCATGTTATAATACATATACAAGCTTTGTTTCACGTTTTCCAATCTGACTCATATGAACTGAATAAATGCATGCAAATACAAAATCACTGCAGTAAATTAGGGCAGAAATGCAATGGAAGGTGATATTTCTCAATAAGTCATTGAGCAAAATATTTGAGTCATGCCAAGTACAAAATCTTTTGCTAAGGCTGATTAGATTGCAGATTATAAAATACCCTAATAGTGCCAATAAATTAGAACCTCCTTTCTCAGAAGAAAATGACTAACAATGTTTTGCTGCTGAGTTAAATAGAATAAATGTCTCAGAACTTGGCCAGAAGGCTGAGATTTTAATTAGTTATTAAAGTGTTCAGGTTAATGTAAATCAGATATGCCTTTTGTAGCTAAAGAATCTGAATTGACAGTGGCATTACATCTTGAATAAACACTAATTTGCCAGAACTTGCAAGACCCTGATGTGAAAATAAATGAAAATTTAAAAAAACACCTGTTAATAGAGTGTTCGTTAATTATCAAACTTTTTTTGTATTATGTTAATCAGAGATGTACTCTTTCAAAATAAATATTTAAATGCTGATAATCAAATGAAATACATGAGAAACTGCTTGTTGGAGTTAAATGATTACTCTTATCTTTCTTTTTTTTTTAAATTTCTCTTATAATGACTGAAAAGTTTCTTGACAGTATTCCTAAATAAGACCATGCCTGCTCACAAATTAAAATAAAATGTATTGCAATTATCTGATTAAGGTAAACAATCTACCTTTTCTAACAATTCTAATTAGAGGCACTTAATTTATAGTTTACTCACCTACCCTCCTTCCTTATAAATATATGCATGTATAACTTAAATTTTAATAAAATTTGATGTTTAATGAGAGTAAAAGAAGAGATTTTCTTTTTTCCTTCCTCTTTTCCTTAACATTGATATCTATTTTACATTCTCAATCTGTTAATACAAAGACATTACATCTATTAACTCATCTAATCCTCATGCAATGATACAATGGTCATACACCGATGACAGATGGGGTAACAAAGGGACATAGTTATTTAGTAACTTGAGCAAGAAAACAAACTTGTTATTGAAATTGATAGCATTTTAGAATGATGCATAATGGTTAAGATCATCATTTGCAGAATCAGTACAACTGAGTCTAATTACTAGCTCTAATAATTCTTGTGGAGATTAAATGAGATAATACATATAAATATTGAAACTGTGTCATAGCAACTATTTAATATGTGTAAGTTATTACATCCTTTACTTAGTTCTATTGTTTGAGTTGTTTCAGTTACACCCCCGCATTGTAATCACTTTTTTGTGTGCCCATAAGAAATTATTGGAAATACAGGTGTTTTTAAATGGATTAAGTGTTCTTAGTATTTTCATGTGAATTTTCAAGATTAGTATCGAAAAAAATTCCTGGTAACTTAGCAGGAGTATCTGCAAAGGTGTTCCTTCATTTCCTAAATTATTTGTGAAACAAAAGATTATGCAAGTGTCCTTGTTTTGTTGCTGATGTTAAAAAATTATAAAGGGAATGCATAAATTCAAGGGTTTGTATATCGACTACTTATTTCTTCCCTGAAGGGAGTTTTTCTAGGCGCAAAAGACTGGGATCAGAGTGACTACCTTAAAGGAAAATGAAGAAGTTCCCATACTGTGAGAATAAGATTCCAGTTGGATTTTCTAAAAATGGCAGAATTCATCAGAAGCCTTTCTTATTTCAAAATGACACTTATTACAAAATTTAATCTTTTTCTTATTGCTGAAGATTCTGCAGTGATCTGAGGTTTGCGCTGACTAGTAGTATTTAAAGGGAAGAGATATTGAAATGCATGAAATACTTGTATATATGAAATAAAACATAATCTTTTATTTATAATGATTGTGTTATTGGCTGATTGTGTTATTGGTTGACAGGAGAAATAGTGGTGGTGAAAGAACCAGGTGACAAGAATACTGTGGATGCATTTTGTAGGCAGAGCTAATTGGAGTTTTTGTTGGATTCAACACATGGTGTGAAAGAAACAAAAGTTGAGGTAAATTCAACTATTTTCACTTATGTGAAGAGAAGGATGGAGCCTCTTTGTATATATTTTTATATGATTGTTTTTACAAAATATGGAAAACTACAATAAAAGAACATTTTGAATGGGTGATTAAAGTATGGGAAGGTCAGCAATGAAAATTGGGGTGTATTAATAGGACATTGTCAACTGGATGTGAAAAATTGGTGAATAGTTAAAATTTTGAGGCTGGAATTTAAGAGACAGGTCTGGACTAGAGATATAATTTTGAGATCTGCAGCATTTAAGTGATAGTTACACCTGCAGGACAAGACTTTGTAACCAAGTGAGTGAACATGGATAAAAACCAAAAGTGACCCCAAACTAAACTAAGAGCATTTCAAAATTAAATCGTTGGTGATATGATGATAAACTTATAAATAATGTTACTGGGCATATACCCAGAGAAAACCATAATTCAAAAAGACACATGCACCCCAATGTTCATTGCAGCACTATTTACAATAGCCAGGTCATGGAAGCAACCTAAATGCCCATCGACAGACGAATGGATAAAGAAGATGTGGTACATATATACAATGGAATATTACTCAGCCATAAAAAGGAACGAAATTGGGTCATTTGTTGAGACGTGGATGGATCTAGAGACTGTCATACACAGTGAAATAAGTCAGAAAGAGAAAAACAAATATCGTATATTAACGCATATATGTGGAACCTAGAAAAATGGTACAGATGAACCGGTTTGCAAGGCAGAAATAGAGACACATATGTAGAGAACAAACGTATGGACACCAAGGGAGGAAAGTGGCGGGGGTGGGGATGGTGGTGTGATGAATTGGGCAATTGGGATTGACATGTATACACTGATGTGTATAAAATGGATGACTAATAAGAACCTGCTGTATAAAAAAATAAATTAAATTTAAAAATTTAATAAAAAACATAAATAATGTAAGAAGAGGCTATAAGTACGCTAGATAAGGGTGTATTGTCCCTGAAATAAATAAAAGGACAGTTTCTGGAAGCACTATACAGTCAATACTGCAGGGAGAACAACTAGGAAGTGAATTTGAAGTTCATATTGGATTTTCCAAGTGGAGGTTATTTGTGACATTGGCAAAGATAGTTTTCTCTTTGGAGTTTTAGGGTGACAGCTTGATTGGAATTGGTTTAAATGAGAATGGAAGGTAATAATTCAGAGACTGATGTCCTTATCTGTAAAATGAAAACAATAATAGCAACTACATTATAGAGTTTTGTTAAATTAGATAATTTCCATAAATTGTTAAGCACAGTGCCAGATTCATAGTAAATACTTATTTAAGGATATGTTTAAATGTCTATTATGATTACTTTCATTATTTTTAAAAGACTTATATTTTAAAAAGATTAAAGAAGAAACCAAAAGGACTGTGTCATAATATCTGAATTTTTAAAAATCAAGAATATTGTTATTATTGAAATTGTCAAATAGTTTGATATGGCCTTTGGGAATTTTAAATGATATGCTAAAAAACTTGGGTTGAAGTCCATTTCTTGCCTTTTTCATAACGGCATATACTTTCAAATGAAGTATATCAGGTACGCAAAGTGTACTTGGAGTGCTATAGTTTTATGTTTACAGGAAGGTAGAATTGAAAGTGTTTTATAGCATAGATGTAATTATTGTAAGCCTGTTTATCTGAATGAGGTTTGTCTCTGCGAGCGGTCAGATTCACAAGTATGGCAGAAGCCATAAGGCAAATGGGTATTTTTATTTGCATTTACCTAGATTCCTAAGAGCTAAATGGAGAGAAAAGGTGAAGTGTTCTGTTTGCCCTAAAACACTATGTTCATGTTTCCCCACCTCTCTGAGTTTTCTATATCTCTGTTAGGGATTATTCTTTAGCTGTCTTTAACTTCCACCTCAACAAATCATGAATGTAGTGAAAAAGAAGGAAAACACTTGAATTAATATTTTGCCCCTGTTAGCACCTTTGACTGAAAATGAAAAAAACATTCTTTATGTAAAGAGTTTGAATTGTCAGGAGTGGCTATACCTTGGCAATAATAAGACTTTTTGCATCCATGAAAGAAACATGTTTCTCAGTTTGAACTCAATCATGAAATGTTTGTAGTTATAGCATAATTGAAAATACATAGCTTCAAGGCCTCCTGCTGTTGGGTAATAGATATGATATGAGATGAGCATTTTGGACTAGATCCTTAGCAATTTCTATGACATTGTTAGAAAAGTAAGAATTGGTCTGAATCCAAAAAGGAAAGAAAAGAAAAAAACAAAACAAAACAAAAAAATAAGCAGAGTGACAATCAGAATTTCCAATAGGATTATCTTAATATTCATAGTATATTCATTTGTATGTTTATGAGATAGATCTTATATCTATGTATTTATTCAACAAACTATTGTTGCCACTTACTCTGCTACGTGCCTGCTGAGACCACAGTGATGAAAAATCATAGTTCTGTCTCAGAAGAAGCTCACAAGCATCATGGGAGAGAGATGCTTATGGCAAAGTTTGCAATGAAATATACACAATGGAATACTAAATTAATGAAGCAACAACCATGGCAGAACAGGGAAAAGTCTTTAAATCTACTTAATATTCTAAAAATTTGATACACACTCACACACCCACATATTACTGGGGAGATTTTTATGATCAGGATTGGGTTACTAGTTGAGTATTCATGGTGAGTCAAATAGAGAAATTTCAATAACCCCCTAGTGTTATACATTGGATACATTCAGGTATTAACAAAGAGGGTATGCAAGAATAATTTGGAGATGAATAGCTACTTTCTCCCCTCCCCTTCACTGATATTCAAGTATTTATTTAAATGACTTTACAGATAAAAGTTAAAGTGATGAATTTTAAGTAGCAAATAGTTAATTATACATTATTAGGCAGCAATTCTTTAAGATACTGCTTGGTTTTCATTATTTCCATCTATTGTCCAAACAAAATATTGTGAGGACAGTGAAGTGTTTTAGGCATTTATTTTGTCTCTTAATCAGTAAATAATATTTAAGCTGTATTATTTATGTCAGAATTTTTAAAAATTCTACTCATTGGAATGAATTTCTCCTGATATAATTTTATTCAGCTTTTGAGTAGCTAAAACATAAAACATATATAAAATTATACATATATACTTATAAAACATATATATTTGATTATTTAGTGAAAATTCTCCTTGGTCCAACCAATCTGCTTATTACCCCCCCATTATCACTTCTATTAGTTTCTTGTTTATGTTTCCAATTATTTTAAGTGTGTAGAGGCAAATGCATTTGTAAATATTTTGCATCTGTTACAAAACTAGTAGCATATCATACATATTTCTGCATCTTTATTCACTTTAAATACATCTTGATGATATTTTCATATAAAGAATTTGCTCATTTTTTTAACTAAATAATACTCCATTTTATAGATGTGCCACAATTTATTTAGGCAGTCCTGAACTGATAGACATTTAAGTTATATACAATATTTTACTATGAACTCTTCTATGCTAATGCATTAAATCCTTTAATATACTTAATTTTACCTGTGTCATATATACCTGAATTTTCAGGAATAGAATTATTGATCCCAGGATTTTTATATTGTAATTTTGTTTGCTAGTACTAGATTGTTGTCCGTAAGATCTGTTAAAAATTGCATTCCCAATAGTAAGTGATACTGAATCCCCAAGAAACCCTGCTATAAAAATTTTGCACCATTGCCAATCAATATGTAAAATATTTTACTCTTCAGATTGTATTTACTTTGTTTCAATTTTAAGGACGTCTGAATATCGTATATGTTTAAAAACTATCAATATTTCATTTCCTGCAAAATATCTGCTAAAATATTTACTCATTTTACATTGATTTAAGTCATGTTTATATGAATTTGCATGAGCATTTTATAAAATGCAGAAGTTTACACTTTTACTCTACTATGTAGATTTGCAAATAGTTTCTTAATTTGTTTTTTTTTTGATATACACAATTTTTGTCTTTTGTTTATTTTGTTTTTTGTAATACACATATATTTTTAAATATTTCTGTTAAGGATTTTGTAATATAAACATCCTTAACCTACTTTGACTTTACAAAATACAAATTCACACATATTTCAAGAACTTTTATGGATTCATTTAAATTATTTTACCCATTTATGATTTATTTTTGTGTAAATGGGAATCACATTTTCCCAGATATCTACCCAGTTGTTTAAATGCTATTTATTGAGCAGCTCAACTTTTCTTCTCATTTGAAATCTTACCATTTATATAATTCCCCAAAAGTATGTGTGTCTATTTTGAACTTTCTATATCTACTTAGACAGTTAATGTTCTCTAGTTAATTTAATTAAAATTATTATATTATGTTTACTTAAAACCATTTTTGTTATTACTAGAAGAAATTCACTGGGTCATGGGAATTATTCTATTCTGGGTCATACACAAAATAGATCTGTTTGCTAATATTGGATTTTATTTAACACTTTGTTTAGGACTTTTTTTGGTAGTACAAAAAATGTATGATACATTTTTGATCCAATCCTTGTTGGATTGAGCTATCAATATAAGGCTCATTTTATGAATATAATAGTGAAGTTTTCCTTTTTTTTCAACAAAGTCAGTTAAATAGCATTTTTTTAAACTTCGTAGAAATATTCTGTAAAATCTTGTTCAAATGCTTAAAACTTTCTATATATTTTTTCAGAAATCAGTCAATTTATGTATATTCTTTTCTCCTCTCTTTTTCTCTTAGCACTTGGTAAACCTTTTCAAAATTGACATTTTCCGCTTTTTTCTTCTAAGTTGTTTCCTTTAAATTACTGTTTTGGAAGCTTTGATATTTTAGAGCAGTTTAAGGCTTACAGTAAAATGGAGAGGGAAGTACCGAGATTTCTCATATATTCCCTGCTCCCACACATGCATATCCTCTCTTATTATCAAAATCACTCACCAGAATAGTACATTTGTTACAATGGACGAACCTACATCGACGTATCATGATCACCCAAAGCCAATAGTTATCTTAGGGTTCATTCTTGGGGTTGTACATTTAATGGGTTTGGACAAATGTATAATGACATATATCCATCATGATAATATCATACAGAGTATTTTCACTGCCTTAAAAATCCTCTGTGCTACACTTATTCACCTGTCTCTCTTTCCTCTAGCAACCATTTATCTTTCTATTGTCTCCAAAGTTTTTCTTTTTCCACAATGTCATTTAGTTGGAATCATACAATATATAGCTTTTTTAGATTGGCTTCTGTCCAGGAGAGGAAATTTCCTCTCTTAATTCTTTTGGATGGCAATTGAAATGACATAAGGCAGAGTACCAGGAGAAAATCAAATTTATTATGTGTGCACAGGGAATTCATATATGTATAAAATTCCAAGACAATAAGGCAAGGTAAGACTAAGGAGAAGAAGATTTCAAGGGGAAGAAAGGTAATTCACAGAAAGATAAAAATAGTTAATGTTTGGTAAACAAGTGTTTGCTGGGCTATCCAGAGACAATGGGATGCAGAGAGGACTTTGATCAAATGGGCTTTGCTAGTTTCTTCCCTGCCTACCATACCTAATACTTTACTATGGTTATCATGAGAGATAGCTTTTTTCCTAGGACAGACTTCCTACCTTAAATTCTTGTAGGCAGTAAGGGGGAAGTTCAATGGCTCTGCCTGAGCCTTTTGAGCCTGTAGTTTAAAACAATCACATACAGCACCACTTTATCAGTTTAGCTTACTCTGGTCCCCACTGTGCCCACACCACGTGCTTACTTACCTGGCCATGTTCTTTAACCTGCACAATGGTGGATACTCTTCACTGATTATCTCATCCTCTTCGAGCCAAAGAGCTGTCTTACTCCTTGAAGTTACGCTTTGGGTAATTAACAACCTCACTCATTTATCAGTACTCTAAGGCTTTTAGTGGTTTATCCACTCCTAAAATGTCCACTCCTAAAAATGTCTCCTCTGCCTTCTTATGATCTCTTACTAAGCAATAGATGGAAACTCTACGCTTTTTTCTGAAGATGGGTTTTATTTCTGGTGCCTGGAACCCAGTCATGTATCTCAATATGACCTATCGATCCCATATGAAGTATAACTTCTCATATTTTCCCAGCCTGGTATGCATATACATCTCCATGATCCCAAGTGTTGGTAGTCACTGTTAGCAAAGCCGTCCTGCACCACAAATGGTTCCACACTTCAGGTACTTTATCTCTTAATTCAGCTCTAAATTGCTGTTACTCGCACCTTAAAGATATGTTGATTTGTATCTTGGTGCCCTTAAAGTTTGTAAGTTCTCTTCCCCCTACATAGAACATCCAACTTACTTTTGTCTTCCAAGCAAAATAATAAGGTAAATCTTATCTCTTATGTTCTACCAAAATAATATTTCCTATATAAAACCTTAGCTAACTTCTCCAGAAATGGATCCCTCAATCAACTTTACCTACTTGTGTTTGCTTTTGTCCATTCCTACCAGAATGTTAGTTCCTTGAAGTTTTATCTTATTTCTTCTTTTATTCTTTTTCTCTTTGTGTTCCAAAGTCATATAGTAGTTATTCATTTTTTTTAATGAAAGTAATAGAATGATTAAATATACACTTTAATTTACCTAGGAAAGGAATAATTACCAGAAAATTTATTTGAAGAGACTTCAAAATAGATGTTTCAAAAAAAAAAGATTATTGTGACTTTCACATATGCCTTTTTATACAAGGTTGTATACCAAGGACAATGGGAGGTGTGACTTGGTAAATACATGGGTTCTTGCTTGAGGTATTAGCAGTAGTTTTTAGTTAACTTACTTTGCTGTGAACTTGCTGATATTTGTGGTTATTTTTGTTGTTCAGAGCAGAAAGTAGTTGTGAATCAATGAGAACAGAAAGCATTCTCAAGTTGTTTATTACCTTACATAACTGGGACATTTAGCATACGTTGTAGATACAGAAGTCAGACAGCATTTTGTTTTCACCATGCCAACACAATTGTGGGAGAGCTAATAGCCTTTAATAGTATTTTGAAGAACAAGGATGTTTCATTCATGAAATGTTGAAGGTAAAAAGTTTAAGGAAGCAAGGTTTTTAGACTGTCATATCCAAACTCTTTTCTTTGTTCACTTGAAAAGCAGATGCAAGTTGCCAAGTTGACATAACTGAAAGGTGTTTCCCCTGGGATGCCATGATTTCTTATCTCCTGGGTTATATATTAGGAGATGAAAATGTTTTCTTTTTGAAATGTCTTTGTGGTTTAAATTCAAGTGACATCAACTGCAAATAGCCTGAAGCAAAGCTACTCTGATCTTTCCCTTTGTTTTGAATGATCTAGTCACTTTGGAAAAGACAACTCACATCAAGGGGAAAAATGTTTAAAAAATGAAATATTGAATGAAAAGGAATATTTTAAACCACACAGGTTTAGTTGCTGAAAAAATGACCAATCTAGTCATCATCCTGAAATTATTATTTTATTTTGACTTCCATATTACATATTATGTTTAAACACATTCTTATCATTATTGTTATTATTGTATAAACTCTACGGTTACACAGCATGAAGTCATCTTCTCTGATCTCAACATTCTTACAGATGACAAAACTAAGAATTGGAAAACCTAAGTAATTTTCCCTGCCATGAACTTTATAAGACATATGGGCTTCATCACTTTTAAACTAGCACTCATTCAACCACACCATCAGTTCCCAAGGAAAGTCTTCAGCATCTTAATTGCAGTAATGTTTCAAGAATAGGACTGTAAGAGTTCTGCAAACTTCAGTACCTCTTGAGTTAATACAAAGAGCTAGTTTTACATCAAAGACAGTGAAAATAGAGGAAGGAGGAAAATGCTGAATTAGTTTAACTCATGATATCTCGAACTTATCTGACGACTTATCATATTTTCCCCCATCTATTAAAATCCAGTGGGTCTAGTTTCTTTCAAATGAATTTGGTAAAGCTTGGAATACACCATGCAAAAAGAAAATGAGTTTCAGAAGGAATACTTCAAAAAATGTTGCCCAGTTTTTTGGGTTTTTTTGTGTGTGTAATTTCTAAAAATTTGATATACCTAAAATACGTTGGCAGTTTACTTTGATAATACGGGAATTACCAAGGGTCTTAAAAATTCAAAATATGTGTCAACATGATAATTTAAATATATTGATATAGGCACCCCATAAGTTATAAAAATATTATAGTAAAACTCACAAGTTATTGTCCTTGATAATTCAATATGGTAACATTAACTGGGTCCTTCACTTTGAAAATGTGTGGAATATTTGGTTCATTACAAGTTTGCACTTACCAAAAGGAGGCAGAAGAAACATATTTGAGTATGCCAAATTAGGACTCTCTTACGATAGAAATATTGATACAAGGATTAATACATTAGGATTAAATCCTAAAACATATGACCCTTCATATTTCATGCGAAGAGTCTCAAATAAAAGACTTGACAACTTATGTGCTACTGATGAATGTGTCTCTCTCATATTCTTTAAGGCAAAATATGTAACTTTGAAAAAGCATGTGCCAGCATAATCTCATTACAGCTTTTAAGAGATTGTCAGAAGCATCAGAGCAGGCCCTCAGCATGAAATTTATGACAATTTTTTATGGATTAGGACTGAATCCTTATCAGAACAACCCCATCCTGGGAATGGGGAGCTGAGACTTAATGTTCCCAAGAAATATACTTGTTTCTTTGTAAGTTCAAGGTTTGAGATCCTTAGATCCAGGTATCACTTTTCGTTATCTCCCATTATATTGACCTCTGTGACACCCAAATTAAACAAACATAGAAATTTTCCTCAAAACTAGATGGATCTTATATCCCTTTGGTAAAAGATCCAAGGCATCTGCGGGTATCGAACTAAGGCAGGTTGAACGGCTGTGTCAGGTATTTATTCTGGGTTGTCTGGGAAGGTAAGGCTGTGGTGACAGCAGGGACACAGGTTAAGCAAACCATTCTAATAATGTGCCTCTGAGATGGCTCTGTGACTCTTATGGACTTTTTAATGTCTTTTATTTGGATGCTTGAAATAATATTTTGTCTTAAAAGTCAATTAAAATTAATCAATTAAGGATTCGCATTGGTGACATTTAAAAGTCAGGTATTGCAATAACACAAAAACCACTACCTCAGGCAAACTCAACTTTTGTTTCTTTTTTTTTTTAACATCTTTATTGAAGTATAATTGCTTTACAATGGTGTGTTAGTTTCTGCTTTATAACAAAGTGAATCAGTTATACATATACATATGTTCCCATATCTCTTCCCTCTTGCATCTCCCTCCCTCCCACCCTCCCTATCCCACCCCTCTAGGTGGTCACAAAGCACCAAGCTGATCTCCCTGTGCTATGCGGCTGCTTCCCACTAGCTATCTATTTTACGTTTGGTAGTGTATATATGTCCATGCCACTCTCACTTTGTCACAGCTTACCCTTCCCCCTCCCCATATCCTCAAGTCCATTCTCTAGTAGGTCTGTGTCTTTATTCCCATCTTACCACTAGGTTCTTCATGACCTTTTTTTTTTTTCTAGATTCCATATATATGTGTTAGCATATGGTATTTCTTTTTCTCTTTCTGACTTACTTCACTCTGTATGACAGACTCTAACTCCATCCACCTCACTACAAATAACTCAATTTCGTTTCTTTTTATGGCTGAGTAATATTCCATTGTATATATGTGCCACATCTTCTTTATTCATTCATCCAATGATGGACGCTTCCATGTCCTGGCTATTGTAAATTGAGCTGCAATGAACATTTTGGTACATGACTCTTTTTGAATTATGATTTTCTCAGGGTATATGCCCAGTAGTGGGATTGCTGGGTCGTATGGTAGTTCTATTTTTAGTTTTTTAAGGAACCTCCATACTGTTCTCCATAGTGGCTGTATCAATTTACATTCCCACCAACAGTGCAAGAGTGTTCCCTTTTCTCCACACCCTCTCCAGCATTTATTGTTTCTAGATTTTTTGATGATGGACACTCTGACCGGTGTGAGATGATATCTCATTGTAGTTTTGATTTGCATTTCTCGAATGATTAATGATGTTGAGCATTCTTTCATGTGTTTGTGGCAATCTGTATATCTTCTTTGGAGAAATGTCTATTTAGGTCTTCTGCCCATTTTTGGACCCATGTACATATGGTCACCTTACCTTTGATAAAGGAGACAAGCATATACAGTGGAGAAAAGACAGCCTCTTCAGTAAGTGGTGCTGGAAAAACTGGACAGGTACATGTAAAAGTATGAAATTAGAACACTCCCTAACACCATACACAAAAATAAACTCAAAATGGATTAAAGACCTAAATATAAGGCCAGACATGATCAAACTCTTAGAGGAAAACATAGGCAGAACACTCTATGACATAAATCACAGCAAGATCCTTTTTGACCCAGCTCCTAAAGAAATGGAAATAAAAACAAAAATAAACAAATGGGACCTAATGAAATTTAAAAGCTTTTGCACAGCAAAGGAAACCATAAACAAGACCAAAAGACAAACCTCAGAATGGGAGAAAATATTTGCAAATGAAGCAACTGACAAAGGATTAATCTCCAAGATTTACAAGCAGCTCATGCAGCTCAATAACAAAAAAACAAACAACCCAAATCAACTTTTGTTTCTTTAGGGCCTCAGTTACATGCATGTTGTTTATCTATAGATATCCTGATGGAATGCTAAGACTTGAAATACTTGAATACTAGAATTCTCTGCTTTGGAAAAATGTTCTCTGTTATCAATTTGTTAACTTCCTCAGCTCCTTCAAAGGGTGTTACAAAATCACTTTTTAGGTAAGGCTTGCCCTCATTATCTTCTATACTTTTTAATATATTTTTTAAAAAATTGAAGTATAGTTGACTTACAATGCTGTATTAATTTCAGGTGTACAGCAAAGTGACTCAGTTAAATATTTATATATATATACTATTTTTCAGATTCTTTTCCATCATAGGTTATTACAAGATATTGAATATAGTTCCCTGTGCTGTACTTGTTATTTATGTATTTTAAGTATAGTAGTATCCTCATCATCTTCTTTACATCAGAACCTTCCTCCTTCTCTTGCAATCCTTAAGTCCCATTACCCTGCTTTGGTTTATCCATTGCACTTACCAGCTTCTAACGTAAGTATAATTACTAATTTATCATGTTTATTGTTTCTACCATTAAACTGAAAACTCTAAGGGATATTTGTCAGTTTGTTTGTTTGCTTGTTTTTTTCTTTTTCATATGCACTTCAAAACTTTAGAATAGCTGTGAACCTAAAGCTACTGTAAAACAGTAAAATCTGAAAATAACCCTAAAATATATAAAAACAAAACAGTATAGTGTCTGGTACATGATAAGCAGTAAAGACATATGTTACATAAATGAATAAAAATACTCTTCTAATAAATGGAATTTTAAAAATAGCTATTGAAATGACTAATGCTGAAATGAAGATCTTTACATTCAGTTATTCTAGATAATTCTTTTGCCTGGGTTATATTTTAACAGCTTCTGAGCCAGGACAACAATATGCTATTGTAATTATTTGCAAGTCAACTTGATATATCTTATTTGCCTTTAAGCTGTTTGAGATAAGGGCATTCTTGATAATATTTTTGGATCCTGGTTCAATATAACCACAGTTTTGCATACAAGGTAGGGCTTGATGAACATTTTATTTAATCCTATCTTTTTGACTAAGTTGCTTTGTTTCCTTGGAAACATCCTTTCTTCTTCCTGGAAATCAGCACTTGAATCTGTACAATTAGGAGAGGTATTCACTTCATTCCAAGATCACTTCTCTTTCCAATACTCTTTGATATTTATCCAGCTAATTTTCACTGAAAACTGAGAATCCCTTACTGCCTGGGTAGGAGCAACCTTTGATCATCCCGTAAACAGCTTTTATTCTGCCAGAGTAAACAAGGCAGTGTTTTGGTGGGGTTCGTTGTATTTTTGATAACCTATAACATATCTGAATAAATATTTGTATTTACTTACTGGACAGTTATTTGTTTATGACTGAGAAGCTTTATGTTTATAAATAGTTTATATTTAAAGTTTCACAGTGCCCATTCAATGGGGATAGAAAACTTTTTCTACTCGATGCTGAAAGTAAAATTTGTAGTTTGCCTATTTTTAGTGAGAATATAGCTTTTGGGGCTTCTCATTAATGTTGATGTTTTATAGCATCTGCCTACACAGATGCAAGCAGAACACAGATTTGATCAATTCATTCATGCATTCTTTATTAAGTACTAGCCTGGGGACAGTACTCCACTGGCTTGTCTGGTGATTGCTTTGTGACAAACAGCTGAATCATTTTACTCTATCTTAGCTGAGCCATATTCACTTTCTTTTTTTGTTTGTTTCATATTCAGTTTCTTAATTTGCTTCATTTGCTTCTGTCAAGTCATCTATGCTGATTCTTGGGAGTTCTTACTCCTCATAAATATCAATTTTATATATTTAAACCTATTTCTCATAATACAGAAATTATGATATACCATTAATATGGCTTTAATTCAAATCAATTTTATTTTTATGTCAAAAATTTCTTAATGTAAATCAAAATAGATATTATACAGTATAATATTTTAAAATGTGCATTCATTATTTATATCTCTTTGACCAGGAAACCACAAATATTAGTGTGCTATCATTATAAATTCAAAAGATCAGTTATTGAAGGCTAAAGCTAGAGTGGGTTCTGAGAGATTAATTACATGATTAAATCACTCAAATTTTACTGCTTAATGGAGGAAGTACATGAAAAATTGCAACATATTGTGATATGCACTAAAAAAAAGTATAAAACGTAAAATCTTAGAAGAGCATGAAAGAAACAAATATCACCTGGATAGAAGGAAACATGGAGTTTTCCTGAAGTGGTGGAGATGAGGGTAGGGAGGAGACACACTAAAACTGAGTCCTGAAAGGCCAATCAGGATTAACTTGGTAAGAACACTTTACTCACAAGTAGAGTTTATTCAAATTTCAAAGATTAGAGAGAGCTTGCTAAGGTTGCTTAGGGAACTACAAGAAATTGAGTGTGGATGGGGGAAAGGGGAACTGGATGAAGGCAGTCAAAAGGTACAAACTTCCAGTTATAAGATAAATAAGTACTAGGAATGTCATGTACAACATGATAAATATAAATAATACCACTGCATATTATATATGAAAGTTGTTAAGAGAGCAAATCTTGAGTTCTCATCACAAGGACAAATATTTTTTCTATTTCTTTAATTTTGTATTGTGAAATTAAATGTATACTTTGTGGCAAGACATGAAAAATTTAAACAAAAAATCTTCTCTGTCCTTTGGCATCCTCTCTCCTCTCACCGTGCATTGTGTATCTGCATTATGCATCAATCAATCCTCCCCATTGGCAGAAATACCTGCTCAACCATAAGCAGCAACATTCTTGTAGCATCAACAAGACACCTCCTTAAAGATAATATTCCTTCTTGATCTCCGAAGAGGTCACATGGTGTTTATATCTGGATTATGTAAACTGTCAATAAAATGGCATTTGATGTACAGCCCTCTGTTTCAAAAACTGTTTATAACTGTGCCTTGACTTCTAACAGATGGAACAGTTCTCAGAGCTTTCTGAGATGCTCTTCCTGGGTTATAATCTTCAAATTTGGCTCAAATAAAATTTCCTTTCTTAGATTGACTGATTAATTTTTGGACTACAATATCTGTATGGGATGATGGATGTTCACTAAACTTATGGTGATAATGATTTCATGATGTAGGTAAGTCAAATCACTATGCTGTATACTTTAAACATATATAGTGCTGTGTGTCAATTATAGCTCAGTAAAACTGAAAGAAAAAATATAAAATAAAATCTGGACTTTATCCAGAATATATATATATATTTTTTTTTTAAATCAAGTGAAAAAAAATGAGTGTGAATGGACCAAAGTCTGTGGCTGGGCATGAATGGGAGGTGGCTGCAGGAGAAGTGGCTAGAAAGATTGGAAAAGTCTGATCAACAGTTATCCATATTGTTAGCCCAAAGAGTTTGGATTCATTATGAAAGGATTGGAAATGCATAATGTAGTTAAAGCAGCGAGTGATCCATTCACTATGTAACTAAGCATAAAGGTATGGGTCTCAAGAAAGAGATCTGGGCACGTGATAGATTTTTAGGCATCATCTTTATACAAGCAGAAACTAAATTTATGGTATAAAGAAAGAAAAGAGAAAAGAACTAGGAGGATATTCACAGTTCTAAAGAAAATTTGGAAGAAAGAATTTAAAAAACTAGGAAAACCGTGAGTGGGGATTGTCAGAGAATGCAAGAAAAGACCATTTCTCAAAGTGCTGTAGCAGACAGTCCTCACTACTGTCCTTGTTAACCAAATCTGCCCTTATGTTCAGGTATCAAGATGGCAGCAGATTCTGGAATGTCTCTCCCCCAGCTCCAATGGATGATCTGGATTCATTGGATTTCAACCAGTCAGTCATGCTGATCTCATTTGTGAGAGATTATGTGGAGTTAACCATGAAAGCTAACACGAGCTCTGCTGGGATCTAGTTACTACAAAATATGTGTTACTACAAAATGTGGAGGGCTGCACAAGAGAAGAGCCTTTTTTGTGCCACTGTTTGCTGTCTTCCTGTTTTAGAGACTCTTTTGTTAGGAAGTGATATCTGGAACATCAGCAGCCTTTTTGTAACCAAAATATGCACAAAGAAGTCTGCTTAGTGTCCAGACGTTGTTGACTACTGAAGTCAACTCTGGAGCAGCCTTCCTCCAGGTTTATTTTTATATATGACAATTAAATGCCTTTGTTATATAAGCCATAGTCACTGTGTGTGTGTGTGTGTGTGTGTGTGTGTGTGTGAAAGAGAAGAGAGTTTCTAGCTTGCATCCAAATAAAGCTATCTGATATAGACAAAATTATCAGACGTCCAGATCTGACAAAAAAATAAAACAGTGGCTGAAAAAAAACTACAGAATCCGATTACTTAACGTTCTTGGGGAAATACAATTAAAAAGGAAATCCCCAACCCAGAAAACATTTCCACAAAGTTAGCAGAGAAAGAAAATAGTTTTATTATTGAATAGGCATTAAACCAGAATATGATTCATATCATTGACAATACTCTAAGAGATAGCCAAGAAATTTCACCCTTTACATAACCAAGTAGATAAAACCATTAAATACAAGTTCTCAAAATGAACAATAATTAGTCCTCAAGTAAGTGGACTTACCAGTACAACTGATCACACATAGTTCATCCTAGATTCACCTGGTAATTGGGATGACTATCTGTGTTAAATAATTGGCTTTATACAATAAAAAATAAACAGCTTCATCATGGCTACCCCTTTGAAGAACCAAGAAGATAAAAACATCCTACATTCTGGGTTATTTATATATTCTAATTTTCCCTACTTACTATGAGCCTGAATCCACAGAGGAAAGAGAATCAGGTTCCATAAAGGTACTGAAATATTTTAAATTATAGCCACTGTGCATCTTTTCTTCCCATTAGGATGATGTTTCTATTATCTTCACTGTGTCCATATTACCTGTACTGAAGCTGACATTTAGTGTGGCTCTAAATTCATTGCCACATCATAAGACATTTTATAAATAAATATTGTTATATAGTTTGAAATCTTTGGAAGGGAAACATTTATTTTCAATAATAGGACTATCCCAAAGAGTGCCAAATGTAAAATAGTGTTATAACCCAACTTTCTGGCTAAAGTTGCTCTTTAAAAGTATGGCCTTAGTGGTAAATTCCAGCACATTCAAATCTAATTGAAACCCATTTATTCATTATCTTTCTTCTCCAACTACTGTATTCAATTTTCCTTTATTCAAGGTGTATCTTTACACATGGTTTGCTTTGGAAAAAAGGTGATGTTTCTCTCCTACTTTTGTGACCAGTTAATATCTTGTTCAGTTTGTTCTTGATACAGTGACTCACACCAACTAGAAAGGTCACTAAGGCGACTTCTGTACGGGATGGTATTGAATTTTTCCGTATAATATGTACTTGCAGATCTTGTATAAAACTGCTGGGAGAATCACCTGATTGAGGTATTTCTTCTCAATCATTTGTGAGGAGAACATGTGGCAAACACTAAGATGTGCCATGGAGACCCCCTTTCAAGGTCAGTGCTTCAGAGTTTGCTTTAGTTGAACAAAGAACTTTGCCCTAGGTCGTGGTCTTCTTCAGACCAGTCTACAAGCATCAACTGAGTGAGGCAGGGATATAAAGTTCTGGCCACTTGAGCCTGACATGAGGTACTGGAATTGGCAATGCTAGCCCCAGACTCTCATCAGTTTGGCTCATGCTTTATGAGGCTTCTTTTTCTGCACCATTTTCACTCCCCCCACAGGGTTTGATACTCAAGATAATTCTTGTACAACAAATTCAGTTTCCATTCTGCTTCTGAAGAACCCGATCTATGTTAGTTCTTACTTGGAATGATATGTGGAGTTCGGAAGCTAGATTTTTCACCATCCTGCTGGCAATGAGGAGTCCATCACCAGTGATAAGTTGGTTGCATTAAAGAAACCTCTCATCCCCTGCTGTAGTGGGACAAACAAAGTAGAATACCAAGTCCAAGACCTAATAATCAAAGTGTCTGATAATCACTGAAAATTCAACCCAGGCAGATCTTTTATGGGAAAGCTGGGAAAACCTAAGAAGAGAACCTGGCATATGGGTTGGAAATCTCTGGGAAGAGAACCACAAAAATGTTGAATTCTCATTCTCTACTGAATCTTTGGAGGTTTTTATTTATTTATTTATTTATGGCTGTGTTGGGTCTTCGTTTCTGTGCGAGGGCTTTCTCCAGTTGTGGCAAGCGGGAGCCACTCTTCATCGCGGTGCACGGGCCTCTCACTATCGTGGCCTCTCTTGTTGCGGAGCACAGGCTCCAGACGCGCAGGCTCAGTAGTTGTGGCTCACGGGCCCATTTGCTCCGTGGCATGTGGGATCTTCCCAGACCAGGGCTCGAACCCGTGTCCCCTGCATTGGCAGGCAGATTCTCAACCACTGCGCCACCAGGGAAGCCCCTGGAGGTTTTTAAGATGGCTTACTTTTTCAAAGCCTGTGGCAGAACATTCCAAATACTGGAAAGCAATGCTTTTTCCCATAAGACAAAAGGTTTCCCCATCTTTTCTTCTCATTAGGTCTAAACCTATGATTAAGTTACTGCATAACTCAACTGGCCCTAGTAAGGAAAGAAAAGGTGTTTATCCATAGTAGCTGCATGAACTAACCAACATGTAAGGACAAGAGCAAGGGGAAAATGTTTGGGACTAAATTCTAAGGTTTTCTTTTGTTTGTTTTTGGTTTTTTTTTATCAACAAGGTCAAAATTTGAACACAAAATTTGATAGGAATGAGTTTAGTTTATTGAGTTAGAAGAACTAACCTAAAATATAGAATTTTGATATCTTGGCAAAGTCCCCACTGAATGGTACAACCTCAATATTTACTTGATTCTTAGAATCATGGAAAAAGTGATGGTCCATATTAAGTGAAGTTGAAATGCCCAAATTGTCATGGCAGATACTGGAGTAAAGTATAAAATAGCATAGGTAAGTAGACATGCTTGCCTGGATATATCAGAGGTGTGGTATGTATCTTACAATGTATAACATAATAATACATATTGTATCATATACGTCTATTATGAATAAGGTCATAAATTTGGTGGGTCTCTTCAAGGTCCAGAGACAACATATTCTGCACCATCACTCATTTGTTATGCAAAGTGACTCAAAAGGCTGTGAGTGCATCCCAGAGTAGAAAAGGGCTCTGCAGAAGATCTCAGCTGCAATATAAGCAGCCTTTGCCACTCAGATCATATAAGTCAGTACAGTCTATGATATGGGATGTATCAGTGGGAAAATTTGGCATATAGAGTTTGTGACAAGTGAATAAGTGATCACAACTCTTTCTCTTGTTTCTCTGGAGCAAGGTGATACCATGAAAAATAATATGCAGTGGAAAATAATATGCCTGTTGACAGATAACTCTTAGCTTGCAAACAAGCCCTGGTAGAAATAGAACATCTGATCTCAGGATGCCAAATGACCAGAATTACCTACCTTGCATAGGTTCCTCTTAGATCCATAACGTCTTTAATACAGACAGGTATAGCAACAATGTGTTACATGATGGGAGAATTACATGAGGAATCAAGCACTAGTAGTATTATAGGGCACAAGCAAGCTCTATGGGCAGACAGCCTAGACCCATATGACACCCACAGCTGCTGTACTAATGGCCTTCCTGGTCATCTTCCAATGTTTGTATAGGGGATCTTGTAAAATCATGAAGTATGAGACACAGCCTGAGCTTAATTTAAAAAGAAGTCTCTTTGATATTTGGTTGCAAGTTGAAAATGGATGGTAGATGTGTTAGATCTGCACCCATGAGTGACCTTGAAAGACAATGGTGAGAGAATATCTTCTCTATGAGCAGGACTTCAAGCAGTCACTTGTGGATAAAGATATGGCTTGATATTAAAATATAAGGACCCCTAAGGAGTGGGAAATGGCCTGGTCAGCTGGTTCAGAGCATGTAACAAAAAGGACTGAATGATAGAGGACAAGGATATATGAATTAGAGGCATTTCTTCCCACATGGGAGTGGGAAAAAATGTTTGAAGACCTCTATATCACATGTTAACACCTCCCAGAAAGCAGACACATGGCAGAGGCACTAAAAAATCAGGTAGACAAAATGATCCATCCAGTTACATCAGCCAGCCCAGTTCTGGCATGTTGGACTCATGAATATGGTGGCAAATATAAAGGCTAGACATAGATCTCAAAACTCAGATACCCATTTACCAAGGCTGGCTGAAGTGCTGCCATTGCCAGTTGTTCAACCTGCCAATGACCAAGTCAGTCAAAAACAGAGCCCACAAAGTGAAACCATTTCTCCAGTATATCAACTGTCCACTTGATGGTGAGTTACCTACATTGAAATACTTCCCTTATAGAAGGGCCAGCAGTTTATTTCTTAATAAATAAATAGACACACTTTCTTAGTATAATGTTACCATTCTTATGAAGATAACTTAAAGATAATTTTCACTAGCATGATGTTTTCATGAAAGAGGTGAGTAATTATTTACATGGTTGGATTTAAATCTCTCATCTGCATTTGTTTTCTATTCATCTTTGTTTGTTTGTTTGTTTCACTTTTCTGTATAAGATGAATTCTTCCTCTCAACATAAGTTTTTTCTAAGCTTGGGTCTCTTCACTCCCATGAAGAATTTGTCACTTTCTGAAAGTTAGTTTATTTAAGTTGTATCTTAGCTCTCTGAGGAGATTTTTTTAACTATAATTTTTAGCTTACTCCATATATTTGGTTGTTAGAATGAGAGCAATGGTCCCTTGTGATTTTTCTATCGCTGAACCGGAAATGGAACTGACATATGCTAACTAAACCTATGAAAGTGTAAGTATGCCCGCCAAATATTCTTTGTATAATATATAGTCTCTTTTTAATTTATTTTGTTAAAACCAATTGATGTAGATCATTACTATTTTTAAACTGATATTGGTTTATAATCTATGTTAATAATGTTCAGATTTTAACTGAAGTCAGTTGAGGAAAAGATACACTTAATGGGTGATTAGCTTCCATTTTAGTAAGTATACACTGTTAAATTTAGGGCCAGACTAGATTAAAGGTTTTCTCTTATGCTTGTTAGCAATGTTAATATATTAGCTTTTTGACACCATGATAACGCTAAAAAATTGTTTTTAAAATCACAAGCTCAGAGACACAGAACAATAAATATGTATTTACTAGGTATCTGGGTTTCATCTAAGTGATTCTCTTCATCTTGGCTTAGTTCATTCATGTGACAAGGGGTTGTCTGAGTTTTGACTGATTTTGTGTTATCTTGGCTGGTATTGAATCCACATCCACATTCAGATTTTGTCAAGTGTCCCAAAAGTATACTTCTAGCTACTTATTTTTCCCTAGTTTAGTATCCAGCAGGGGTCATGCATTGCAGTTAGTTACTATACCTCTGTAGTATCCTTTAACTTGCAAAGCCTTCTCAACTTTTCTTTGTTTTCCTTCACCATGAGATTTGTAGTCCAGGAGTACAGAAGAGTACAGGCCATTATTGTGTACAATGTGTGTAAATATTCTAGTTTTTTTTCTTAGTTTTACCATGATTAAATTTAGCTTGTATGTCTTTGACAGGAACACCCCAGATGTCATGCTGTTTTTTGCTCAGTGTGTTATAACAGGAGGCACAAGATATCACTTCGTGCCAACAGTGGGGATGCCCATGTAGATCATTTGTGTAAAGTGTGTGCACCAGGAGTTTCCAATGTAAGTCTACTATTAATGGGTGTTGTGGGGAGATACTTTGAGAATATGTAAATAACTTATTCCAATGGAACTCTTGTTTTTAAACCAAAATTATCAAATCAGTCTGTCCAAAGACATAAGGAGTGAGAAAAAGCCAAATATTTAATACAATAATTATAGATGCTTCTCTAAGTAATAGAAGCTTATCCTGCTGGGAATTGCTGAAAGCTTAAGTTTTCTTGAATTTATCAGTCCAAAGATTAGGAGAATGGAATATTTCTATCTTTGTTTGCACACTGACTGGTTGAAAGTTACCTTCAATGGTATTTTGGGCTGTGGTGCCTGTGAGCTGAGAAAGTATGGAGAAGAGCCCAAAGCAGTAATAAATAGAATTATCTGAAGTGGGGACACAAGATGCTAACAGCATGCACAGATTCAGCTGATATCAGAAGCAGGCCAAAGAGTCATGGTGCGTGGCATCAAAATCATCTGCCATATAAACAGTGTGTTCATGGTAGAAAAGACACCAGATTCTTTCATGATCACCATATTTTTGGGACATCATATCACTTTTTTTATTACACAGGGTCATCAGTTTTTCAGAAGTGAGAGATTAAGGTGTTTTATTATGGTCTGTGTAACTTACAGGAAAGGACAGATGCTCTTTCATTTTCAGTTTATATCAGGATATAAAGTGTTTTCTCTCTGACTGTAGCATACATTGTGCATATTTACTCATAGTTTTAGGACACATGTTAATTTTATCTCTATAGAATAATTACACAGTTTCCCTGAAAGTAGGAAAACATCCTAAGCAACAAGCATATGAGAATTCTCAAGCAGCATTAAGTGTCCATTTGTATCAGTGGTCATGATGCAGTGAAGTTCATTGACCTGCCTCAGTTATTTATCCCAGCAATGTTGAGGTACACAGGTATACATGTGAGGAATTGGAAGAGTTGGATTCACCACAATTTGACATTGTCCAGGAAAATATGTCTCAGATTGAAAAGGACAAGGAGTTTTAAAAGAAAGCACTACTAGAGAGTTCTAGATACTTTTGGTATCAGAATGGTACTCCATAGGTCTAATATGGAGGGACCATAGGATTGCTAAAAATATTTGGGAATTTTAGTATGAGAAATGTATCAAATTATGTTAGAGAAAAGATGAGAGTTATATATTTGAATTTTAGTGAACTCTGTTCACTTGTCACATAGAACACCGTACTTCCTGAGTTTGCATTCCCCCTCCCTCTCTTTCTCTTTCTCTCTCACTCTCTCTCTCTAGGTACACTTTCTTGGTTTCTCTTGACTCACTCTTTCTGCCTGTTCTTTACATGCATCTATTATTGAGAGAGAGGACAACTTACTCTGTGTCCCCTAGATGCATCTAATTTTTTCTCTTCCAAATCCATGCACATTGATTGTAAAATCTACTTTTAGTCTATTGTTTTGTTTTGAAAAATGAAGTAGTTTTCAAATATATATATATATATATATATATATATATATATATATGGCTCATGTACTTTTGTATTTTTATTTTGTATTCAACCTTCTTTATAGTTTATCCTCATGTTAGTAATAGTTTCTCAAGCTTGACTCTTGGATGCATAAAATATTAAATCTTATCATCTGTAAATAATGATAATTTTGCCTCCTTATTTCTAATGCCTTGTCAAATTTTATTGACTGAACTTAATAATATTCTGCTTCCAGAATTTTCCAATATAAAAATTTTATATTTGATAAATACATTAGGTTATCCTCCTTGAAGAGCAGAATTTTTACCAATTGTGAAGGGAAGAAACTATACTGATTTTTTGAAGAGAGGTTGAAAATAAATTTTTTAAAATATATATTTATTTGTTTGTTTTTGGCTGTGTCAGGTTGTGGCTGCAGCACGTGGGACCTTTCATTGCAGCACATGGGTTTCTCTCTATTTGTGGCGTACAGTCTCAGAAGTTGCAGCTTGTTGGCTTACTTGCCCTGCAGCATGTGGGATCTTAGTTCCCTGACCAGGGATTGAACCTGCATCCCCTGCATTGGAAGGTGGATTCTTAACCACTGTACCACCAGGGAAGTCCTGAGAGGTTGAAAATTGAAACTTCTTAGTTTAATGTTGTCCTACATGTCTAATTTTGCTTTTGTTGCTTCTGCTTTGGGTGTCGTATGCAAGACATCATTGCCAAGGCCAAAGTCATGAAGCTTTTCTTCTATGTTTTCTTCTAGGATTTTTAGTTTCAGGTCTTATATTTACATTTTTGATCCATTGTGTGTTGACTTTTGAGTATGGTATAAGATAACAGTCCAATTTCATTTTTTACATGTATGTATCCAATTTTCTCAGCATCATTTATTGAAGAGATCGTCCTCTCCCCATTGTTGAATCTGGAGAACATTACACTAAATGAAATAAGCTACACACAGAGAGAGAAATACTGCATGATCTCAATTATATGTGGAATCACAAGAGTCAAACTCAGAAGCAGAAAATAGAATGGTGGCCAGGGGCTGTGGAGAAGGGGAAATGGGAGATGTTGGTTAAAGGGTACACATTTTCAGTTATGGACGATTAATAAATTCTAGAGATCTAATGTGCAATAATGTGATTACAGTTAACAATACTGGATTGTATATTTGAAATTCGCTGAGGGTAGATCTTGTATTCTCACTCCTAGCTTCACTCAAAAATGAAAATGGTAACTATGTGAGGCGAAGGTTATGCTAATTACCTTGACTTTGTTAATTATTACACATTGTATGCATATATCGAAATATCAGCTTGTACACATTAAATATATATATAATTTTTATTTGTTAACTTTACCTCAATAAAGCTGCAAAAAGAATATATAACATGTCATTTGAGAGAATAAACTGGTATAGAAGACACCACACAATACTCAGGCAGGTCAAAAAAAATGAGTTTGCTTCTTGATCCTGACTAGAATCAGTAATGATCCATTAGCAACTCATTTAAACTCTTTGAAACATAAAGTTATCATATGAAATATGAATAAATTATCCAACAGAATTGGCATCAGTTTTAGAAATGTCACTAAATAATTTTATGAACCCTTGTGTTTTGAATTAAATAGCTAACTAGCTGCTGCACTAAACTCTGATAAAGAAAACAACCCCTATCATTCTGGAACTGGTCTGATGCTTACAGGCGCTTACAGTTAGAGCTCCGTGTTATTATAAACTGGCTTGATGCTCACAGCTGGACCATGTTATTATCCTGGTGAACATAAACAATCTCACAGAACATACCAACATCAAGTCACTTCAAGTGGATGATACATGTGACAAAACAAGGTCACTGTGAAAGCTATGAAATATCAAATTTCCCTCTCTCTCCACTAAAATAAAAGACAGCTGCTTCTTTACCCAGGCTGTCCTTCCTATAACTAAGATTTGTTGAGATACTCAGTCATAAAATTGCCCCACTTCCAGACAGCCTCCAATTATGAGCCAACACGACTTCCTTGGACCCTTCCAAGAATTACCCAAAGCTCCTTCCTATAATAGATCTTTCTAATGCCATCTTATTGAGAGGTCCCATAGTTCCCTATGTGTTTTCCTTTCAGGCAAAGAGTAATAAATCGAACTTGTTCGACTAAAGGTGTGTTCCTGTTGGCCTGTGTCTGGAGGTCTTTCACAAACAACCGACATTTGTCCAATTTAAAAAATCCTGATGTTTTGCAATGAATGCTATTTGAAATCTGAATTGGTGGTTATATAATTTCTTTTCTAGCATTCTTTCTATTCATAAGATTCATGGTATTCTGAAATGTTTATAATGCTCTACATTTATATTTCTTTCTCCTTAAAGATTTAGTTTATGTTACTTCATGAAAATAGATGTTTTGCTAGTATATTTATGAGAGAGTTATTACACGTTTTAAATCATATCACAATCAGGTATTCATCCACAGGCCACAATGATTATTTCAATAAAGTATCTGAGTTACATTAATTCACTTCAGGAAATAATGTGACAATGATTTACATAGCTTACAATTATAAATCTAATTTTATTGATCTTGAAATGTTTAAAACGTGACATTTCTTTGCTTTCTTTGAAATGTTATTAAAAATGGGAAATTACATTGTTTAATTCCGAAATAAATATTTGAAAACTACTTCAATTTTTAGGCACTGAAAAGCGTTTTTTTATGGTTGCATTCTTTTTTTTTTAAACATCTTTACTAGAGTATAATTGCTTTACAGTGTTGTGTTAGTTTCTGCTGTATAGCAAAGTGAATCAGCTATAATCATACGTATATCCCCATATCCCCTCCCTTTTGCATCTCCCTCCCACCCTCCTTATCCCACCCCTCTAGGTGGTTGCAAAGCCCTGAGCTGATCTCCCTGTGCTATGCGGCTGCTTCCCACTAGCTATCTATTTTACATTTGGTAGTGTATATATGTCCATGCCACTCTCTCACTTCGTCCCAGCTTACCCTTCCCCATCCCTGTGTCCTCAAGTCCATTCTCTACATCAGTGTCTTTATTCCTGTCCTGCCCCTAGGTTCATCAGAAACTTTTTTTTTTATACATTCCATATATATGTGTTAGCATACAGTATCTGTTTTTCTCTTTCTGACTTACTTCACTCTGTATGACAGACTCTAGGTCCATCCACCTCACTACAAATAACTCAATTTCGTTTCTTTTTATGGCTGAGTAATATTCTATTATATATATGTGTCACATCTTCTTTAACCATTCATCTGTCGATGGATGCCTAGGTTTCTTCCATGTCCTGGCTATTGTAAATAAAGCTGCAATGAACATTGCGGTACATGACTCTTTTTGAATTATGGTTTTCTCAGGGTATATGCCTAGTAGTGGGATTGCTGGGTCATGGCAGTTCTATTCTTAGTTTTTTAAGGAACCTCCATACTGTTCTGCATAGTGGTTGTATCAATTTACATTCCCACCAACGGTGCAAGAGGGTTCCCTTTTCTCCACACCTTCTCCAGAATTTATTGTTTGTAGAGTTTTGATGATGGCCATTCTGACCGGTGTGAGATGATAGCTCATTGTAGTTTTGATTTGCATTTCTCTAATGATCAGTGATGTTGAGCATCCTTTCATGTATTTGTTGGCAATCTGTATATCTTCTTTGAAGAAATGCCTATTTAGGTCTTCTGCCTGTTTTTGGATTGGGTTTCTTTTTTTTTTTTTTTTTTTTTTTTGATATTGAGCTGCATGAGCTGCTTGTATATTTTGGAGATTAATCCTTTGTCTATTGCTTCGTTTGCAAATATTTTCTCCTGTTCTGAGGGTTGTCTTTTCATCTTTTTTATGTTTTCCTTTGCTGTGCAAAAGCTTTTAAGTTTCATTAGGTCCCATTTGTTTATTTTTGTTTCTACTACCATTTCTCTAGGAGGTGGGTCAAAAAGGATCTTGCTGTGATTTATGTCATAGAGTGTTCTGCCTATGTTTTCCTCTAAGAGTTTTATAGTGTCTTGCCTTACATTTAGGTCTTTAATCAATTTTTGAGTTTATTTTTGTGTATGGTGTTAGGAAGTTTCTAATTTCATTCTTTTACATGTAGCTGTCCAGTTTTCCCAGCACCACTTATTGAAGAGGCTGTCTTTTCTCCATTGTATACTCTTGCCTCCTGTATCAAAGATAAGGTGACCATATGTTTGTGGGTTTATCTCTGGGCTTTCTATCCTGTTCCATTGATCTATATTTCTGTTTTTGTGCCAGTACCATACTGTCTTGATTACTTTAGCTTTGTAGTATAGTCTGAAGTCTGGGAGCCTGATTCCTCCAGGTATGTTTTTCTTTCCCAAGATTGTTTTTGCTATTTGGGGTCTTTTGTGTTTCCATACAAATTGTGCAACATTTTGTTCTAGTTCTGTGAAAAATGCCATTGGTAGTTTGATAGGGATTGCAATGAATCTGTAGATTGCTTTGGGTAGTATAGACATTTTCACAATGTTGATTCTTCCGATCCCAAAACATAGTATATCTCTCCATCTGTTTGTATCATCTTTAATTTCTTTCATCAGTGTCTTCTAGTTTTCTGCATATGGGTCTTTTGTCTCCTTAGGTAGGTTTATTCCTAGGTATTTTATTCTTTTCGTTGCAATGGTAAGTGGGAGTGTTTCCTTAATTTCTTTTTCAGATTTTTCATCTTTAGTGTATAGAAATGCAAGAGATTGCTGTGCATTAATTTTGTATCCTGCTACTCTACCAAATTCTTTGATTAACTCTAGTAATTTTCTGGTAGCATCCTTAGGATTCTCTATGTATAGTATCATGTCATCTGCAAACAGTGACAGTTTTACTTCTTCTTTTCCAATTTGGATTCCTTTTATTCCTTTTTCTTCTCTCATTTCTGTGGCTAAAACTTCCAAAACTATGTTGAATAATAGTGGTGAAAGTGGGCAACCTTGTCTTGTTCCTCATCTTAGAGGAAAAGGTTTCAGTTTTTCACCACTGAGAACGATGTTGGCTGTGGATTTGTCATATATGGCGTTTATTATGTTCAGGTAGGTTCTCTCTATGCCTACTTTCTGGAGAGTTTTTATCATAAATGGGTGTTGAATTTTGTCGAAAGCTTTTTCTGCATCTATTGAGATGATCATATGGTTTTTATTCAATTTGTTAATATGGTGTATCACATTGATTGATTTGCATATATTGAAGAATCCTTGCATTCCTGGTATAAACCCCACTTGATCATGGTGTATGATCCTTTTAATGTGCTGTTGGATTCTGTTTGCTAGTATTTTGTTGAGGATTTTCTTTGTTTTTAATAGTTGATAGTTTGATTAATATGTGTCTTGGCGTGTTTCTCCTTGGATTTATCCTCTATGGGACTCTCTGCACTTCCTGGACTTGATTAAGTATTTCCTTTCCCATATTAGGGAAGTTTTCAACTATAATCGCTTCAAATATTTTCTCAGTCCCTTTCTTTTTCTCTTCTTCTTCTGGGACCCCTATAATTCGAATGTTGGTGTCTTTAATGTTGCCCAGAGGTCTCTGAGACTGTTCTCAATTCTTTTCATTCTTTTTTCTTTATTCTGGTCTGTGGTAGTTATTTCCACCATTTTATCTTCCAGCTCACTTATCCGTTCTTCTGCCTCAGTTATTCTGTTATTGATTCCTTCTAGAGTATTTTTAATTTCAGTAATTGTGTTGTTCATCATTGTTCGTTTGCTCTTTAGTTCTTCTAGATCCCTGTTAAATGTTTCTTGTAATTTCTCCATTCTGTTTCTGAGATTTTGGATCATCTTTACTATCATTACTCTGAATTCTTTTTCAGGTAGGTTGCCTATTTCGTCTTCTTTTATGTGGTCTTGTAGGTTTTTACTTTGCTCCTTTGTCTCTAACATATTTTTTTGTCGTTTCTGTTTTTCTGTTTTTTTTTTTTTTGATGGGTGGTGCTGTATTCCTGTCTTCCTGGTTGTTCGGCCTGAGATGTCCAACACTGGAGTTTGCAGGGAGTTGGATAGAGCTTGGTCTTGGTGCTGTGATGAGGACCTCTGGGAGGCCTCACTTTGATTGATATTCCCTAGGGTCTGAGGTTCTCTGTTAGTTCAGGGGTTTGGACTCAGAGCTCCCACCACAGGAGGTTGGGCCCAACATCCGGCCTGGGAACCAAGATCTCGCAAGCTTTGTGGCATGGTAAACAATAAATAAATGAAAAGGAAAAAAGAAAGAAAAAAAGGAACTGTACAATATCAAGGAATAAAAAACAAAATAAAATTAGAAAGATAAAAAATATATTAGGAAAAATAAAACTATAATTGAAACAACTGCAACAAGATAAAATAAAACCACAACAGAAAAAAGAAGAAAAAAAATAAGTGGGTGGGGAACAAGCAAAAGGAGAGGTCACTGGTCACTGGTGGTTCCCCTCATCCCCTTAGGTGTCTGTGGTCCTCCTCCAGTGCTTGGTAGGTGCCCTAATTGTGAGGAGACGTGAATTCCATGTCCTTCTAGTATGCCATCTTGATTCTGCCCCTCTTCACAGCAGCCAAGGTTTCCAGGTGAGGGATTTCGGCATCTGCTCGCAGCTCTAGATCAAACTCCAAGTGTCTCAAGGTCTCATAACTTTCCCTCACTATTGGTCAGATCATTTCCACATGCTACCTCCTGTAACTAGGGCCATTTGGAGATGCAGAGGCCAGGCTGAGGAATGCAGCAGAAAGGAGGTGATGGGGTCCCTCTGGCCACTGTCTGGGGTCGAGGAAGAGTGGAGGCTCAGCAGCGGGGGTGCCATCGGGGATGGAGGTGGTTGCATTATTTTATTAAAAAGAATTAGCTGATTGTATCAGATAGTTTCTATCTATATGCTCCAGTGTGTCTTTTATGCTAATTATATAGTTTGAGTTATGTAAGATGTTTTTTGCTCATATTGAAAAACTTAAATATGACCAATTTTCTCTTTGCTCATGGCTGACTGAAGATATCTCAAAGATAATTTGGGGCATCATCAATAAACATTTGCTGCATCTTTAAAATGTCATGTTTAATCCATATGGGAATATTTTGACATTGACTTCCCATTTCACAATTCTTTCATCACATTAGTAATAAGTATTTTCTTGGAATAATGGAGTAGAGATTAGAGAATCATTAGTTCTATAAGCAAAGCACATATGTGAAATATTTGTACCATATTTGGTCATATCTATTTGCTTTCAACATGAAGACAGCAATTTTTCCTAGAGTTCTTATTTGAAGTTACAATGACGCAAAACAAAACAATGACAAGGAAATATTCTAAAAAGCTTAAAAAATGACACAAAGTTACTCAGCTATTAACTGTTATGTTTGAAACTAGAGATGAAATATGTAATTATATTTTTTTACAGAATAATTATTTGACAGTAACGGATGGAACTGTGGAAGAGGAAGGTCATGGCAAAACTTAGATGAAGGCCCATGTATGAGTATTCTAAGCAACTTTCATATCATGAACATGAACCAACGATTAGAATACCCGGGCATGAATCACTCTGTGTTTAATGTGGCACAAAAAGCCCAATTAAATGAAGGAGACATAGTTCTATTTATTGCTTAAGAGTCAGAATGTTTTAATTTACCTTCTTTGACCACTGAATAAAATATAAATATATATATTTGTATATATTGATATATATACAAATATATATCAATAAAATATAAATATATATAAAATATATATTTATAAAATATATATACTTATATATAAAATATATATTTTAAAAGATATATTTTAAAAGATATATTTATATATATTGATATATATACAAATATATATCAATAAAATATAAATATATATAAATATATATTTATATACATTGACATATATACAAATATATATCAATATAAATTTTACATTTATATTTATCTTTTATTTAATGATAAAGAAGGCTCTATTTATTATCATTCTTCCTAGCATACTAAATAGAACTATGTTTCATTAATTTAATTTATATACGTGTGTATATATATATATATACACATCATATATTATATATACACATTATGTATAGTACATGAGACTAATATTGCAATCAAAGCATCTACAAATGCAAATTACCAGTCAAAGAATGATGAAAATTCTTCATTTCATTCAAAATGTAAATTTTTCCTTAAAATTGTAATACCCAGCTTACAGAAATATCTCCTTATATAAAGTTGAAAACACTTTAGTCCGTTTTAGACCTCACATGAGTTTTGTAAATAAAATTAATAAGACATATATTATATTGATAAAAGAAAAATGCCAGTGTGGTACGTAAACATTTAGGATTTATATGCTTACCTTTATTTTTTAAACTTTAAATATTTATTTCTCAATGTTTTTTATTTCCTTAATATTTTGTCTCAATCACTTATCACGCCCATAGCAAATAATAATCACATGAGACATCATGTTATAACCTTACTGAAAATATTACAATGTATGTAACTATCTAATTTGGTTGCAGTTGTGTTTGTTTAAAGTGTTTTTGTTCATCATATATTACCAAATGTCGATTTTTGTCTTAAAAACTGATTTCTAGACAAGGATTTTGACTCACAAGGAAAAATTCATTAATATTCATATGTTAAACAATGAGACTCCACCAAATAGTTTTTAAAGTATTAATACGGAGTTACTTAGAAGAAAGAAACACAGATTAATTTACAGTCAGTACCCTGGGCTTATGTCTGCTGGGAATTCATCAGACTAGCCTCACTACTTGAGCTTTCTTTCTGTGTCACATACTGTGGTTGCTAGTTATATGTGTATGCTCTTCTCTTCCTTATTCAGAACAGACACTGCTAGAGAACAATTAAGATTTTCTGTCTCTTAGTTTTTTCCTGCCTTTGACTTTGGTTGCTAGATTCATTTTCTTTCTGCTCTTGAATCCACTACCCTCTCATTCTGTGAATTCAACACTGTGACTCTAAATTCAAAATTTTAGGAAAGAAAATTTGAATGGTTCCTTCTAAAATATGGATTGGTAAGGTCTCCTCTAGCTTTAGGAGGAAAAAAAAAGGATATATTGACCCATTACCTTAGGCAGCAACATGGTTTTGTGTAACTCTTCTAAAGATGAAAGCACAGGCTGGGCAGGAACAAACCCAGCATGTGATTACATGTGATACATCCCCAAAAGACATAAGTAATAGATGGAGCTATTGCCTTGCATCTTTGCCCATACTGAGTTTCATCAATTAAAGCAAACTTTCTTGAATCCTTTGATACTTAATTAGTTCAATAATATGTATATTTTGAGATAAAAATGTTATTTCTTTGTGAGTCATCAGGTAACATTATTTTACATAAATCTTGGAAATAGTTTTTGATTATCTGTTTTATTTTCACATCCATGTATTTCCACATTATTATACTTTTTTTTCATAGCTTCGTTGTGAGTACTGTTTAATCTCTCTTGTCTAAATATTTGGTCTAGATTAATTTTTCAATTGATATATAAATAAATCTACTTGTGTTATTTTATATTAAGTAGAAGCTATTCTAACATTATTTTAAAAGGGTTACTCATTTCTTTATCATTTCAACACATATAGAAAATTTCATTAGGAGAAATAATTGTCTATTGCTACATATTAAATTACCACACACTTAGTCCCATAAATATTTATTTTATTTCAGTCTGTTGGTCAAAAATTTAGATATGGCATGGCTGCATTAGGGTTTCTAACAAGGCTGAAATTGTGGTGTCAGCCCAGAGTGGGGTCTCATCTGAAAACCTGACTGTAGATTTCCGAGTGCACTTGGTAGCTGCAAGAATACAATTCATCAAGGGTTGCTGAACAAAAGTTTGCTTTCATTTCCTTGACAAAAGGTTGTCTCCGAAATGGTACCTTGTTTCATCAAAGCATACAAGCTGAAAGAAAGGACAATAGAGTTAGTGGCAGTGTAGAAGTCACAAACTTTTGTAACCCAAGTATAGAAGAAACATCTCATTACATTTGCTATAATCTATTGGTTAAAAGCAAGTCACTAAGCCACCTTACATTCAAGGGGTGGGTATTAGACAAGGACATGACAATACAGATAATAGAGCAGGCCACCTTAGAATACTGCCTACAACAGGGTTTTCGATAACAATGCTAATTTATACACGATGTTGTACATATTGGAAGTTGAGATAGGAGTATTTCTCTTAATTTTAGTGCCTTGTTAGTAACAGATAGTTTAAATGTTCTCAGAGTAAAAAAAGGATTTTTTTTTAAACTTGGTGATAATTAAAACCTCTTATACACAAATAACTCAAACACAAAATGGGCAAACACTTCAAAAGACATTTCTCCAAAGAAGGTATGCAAATGGCCAATAAAATGACAATACTGTAAAGGACTTAATTTGATTTTTTCATCTTTATTGAGGAAAAATTGACAAATAAAAATTGCATATACTTAAGGTGGAATTTAATGTTTTGATATACAAAAACACTGTGACATAATCACCACAATCAAGCTACATTAACATACTTGTCACCTCACATAGTTACCACTTTGCCAAATTTTCTAGGAAAATTTTATGAATTTAGAGAGTCCATAGATATTGTATTTTTTGTTAATTGCCACAGAAATGCCTATTCATAAAGTCATAAAATTTCCCTAGAAAATTTGGCATATTTTTGCATACCTTTCAAAAATATTTCAGATGTTTAAAGGAATGATAATTTGAATATATTAAGTTGAAAGAGAATTTTGATATTATCTTGTTCAAACATACTCTGGTTAAAAGAACATTTGGCAACAGTAGCTAGAATGTTATAAATCTACAGAGATTTACCATAATCATTTTTTGTAAATACTTGTCTTGGCCACTAAGTTAAAGAAAGTTTAGTTCAGTGACCTGTTATATTTATCACGTTAGCCTCACTCCCAAGCAAAGAGACTCACTTATTAGGTAATTAAAGACCCTACTTAAATAAATCAGGTTAGTTCTGACCCCTGCAACTTCTGAATGTTACTTTTTCTGTCTTTAAAGTATCAGAAAATTATATTCTTCTTCCTTCTTTACTCATTTAGCATTCAACAGATACCTATTGGATGCCTTCTACATACTGTATATAGGATAAGCACTGGGTGTACAGCAAAGACCAAGAAAAATATGATTCTTCACATGGAACTTCTTTGCATTCAGTTATTATGATTTCTTGATTCTAAGCACCATGTATTGGATTTGATGCTAATAAACTTAATTATACAGTTTTGAAGCAAACAACCACTTGCATGCACACTGTTTGCAAAATACATTCTTGCAAAACACTAAAGTGAAAAAAACACTTAATTTTTGTTAGATTTGAGGAAATTTATTATATATCATATGTATAAAAATCATACAAAAATAGTCTCCACAGATGATTGATATAAGAAAAAATAATTGTAAGCAATTCCATATAACTAATTTCACATGTAACCTGAAAATTCAATAAATGGAACTAAAGATAAATCACAGGTCATTTAACTTCTATTTGTTAAATTACTCAAATAGAAATTCATGGTTGTATTAAATATATAAGTAATTATATGTAAAAATAAAATTATGCAAGAAAAGATCCTTGCTGCTTCGACATTTTTTCGTGTAAGTCAGCTAACATTAGAATGACAGACATACGACAATGACAATTTGGAGTCTAAACATGAAGATGTGAAGCGGAAGAGGTTATTATTATACTAGGCTATAATTAGTGTAGTAATTATTTTTCTAGAAACATTTTTTCCAATCAATATGGCATTTTTGACAAAGTACCAATAACAATGATTCAGTTAGCTATACAAAGTGTGACCCAATGCATTTATGTTGTGCAAATGTGATATGTAAAGTGCAGAGACAGTTCAGGAAGATATTAACTGAATTTTGGGATGTAATTGTCTGGTGCTTAAACTGTTCAGTAAAGTTGTCTTACATGCTCTGGAGCAGAGCCATTGTAGAATATTCCAACTATTTCTTTCAATTTAGGCCATCGGCTCTGGTCCATTTACCGACTGGTGAAATCAGAGCAATTGATTCTTCATCATCTCTGCCAGTTATACCCCATCTAGTTCCTCCCGTCCCTGTGCACTCAGCTGAGTGTTATTTTTGGACTTCAACAAGAATTGCTTTACCATCAATTGAATAGGCATAGGTTTAGACAGAGGCTCATAATCTGAACGGCTGAAATTGCTCACTCAGGTAGGAAATGACCCATCAGTAAACTACAGATAGAATCCAACTCTAATAAATGCCATTCAGGTATGTAACACCTCATAACAAGGTAATTTTTCAGTTTTGTGTTACAACCCATAGAAAGATAATTTGTGGATGTAAATAATGTATTTTCAGTAACAAATATTTTCACAAGTTTCTATCAATTTACGATCCATCTATTTAGTAACTATGTTGTATTTTCTATGCAGCACAAGTACACATGAAGTTTACTATAATCTTTATATTTTGTTAAGTAATTATGATAACCTATGGCATAATTTACAAATGGATTGAGGAGGCAGCTTATATATATGTATGATATCTAATATGATTTAAACCTTATACACCATGGTAATTATTTTTCTCTCTTAGAACTAAATGGTATTGGCCAAAAAATTATGTCATTTTTAGGAGAATTCAAGTAACTTATTTTAAACATTTCATTTCAATGATAGGACAGTATAGTCAGTGCAATGTATATGTATATTTTAAATATATATATATGTATTATATACTTTCATATATATATATGTACTTATTAAGCAAAAAGAACAGAGGAAAAGTAAAGAATGTAAGACTAAAGCAACTTTTTTATAGCCTACCAACTGTTAGTCACCGGACTTAATATTTTATTTATTTTTTAGACTAATTTCATGCTTTAATAGTACAATTTTACATATGCTTAAGAATGTAGAAAACATATGTGCACATGCCCATTAATAATTCAATTGACGTTTGTCAACTACTTAGATTCTGAAACCCGTCCTTCTATACTGCTGTCAGGAGGCAATGCTTCATAAATATTTCCGTATGTCTGCACAGTCAGAGCTTTCTGAGCAAAGATTACATAAAAACATATTAACCTGATCCACCAAAGACATTGATCCACACAAAAACTGCAAGTGGAGCCACTTTTTAGTGACTTTGAAATTGTCCGCTCTCATCCACCGTGATCTGTTTTTGAGGAATCATTCTAGTAAACTGAGTAGAGATATGAATGGAATTGCCACCTCTTGCAACTATGAGATCTTTAGTACTGATGTGATTTTATGCTGTATCCCTGGAATGAAAGAATGAAAGATGATATTGTCCCTCTCACCAGCATATCATAGATCATTTTGGCAAACAGAATGACCTCTAGGCCCTACCACAGAACAAAATCAATGTTCCAAAGTTAGTTTTTCTGGACATATTTAATATCTCTACTCCATCATTCCCCATTTTTAGAATTTTGCTGACCAGTTAGAGGATAGGAAAAAGAGGAGAGGAGATAAGACATAATATAAGGAATGTAAAAGGAGACTTTATTATCAATCATGCAGATAATATTAACAGAATAATAGTATAATTTTATGTACACCTTTTTGCCATTTGGGGGGAAAATCTATATGAAATTGAAGTGCTTAATTTAACAATACTGACAAAAGACAATCTGAATAGTTCTATATCTACTAATATAACAGAACCCTTAATTTAAACCTTCCCACAAAGAAAACTCCAGGATCAGATGGGTTAACTGGCAATTTTTCAAAATTTTAGGGAGAATTAATATGGTTCTATACCAACTCTTGCAGAAAATAGAGAAAGAGGGTATATTCCTGATTCATTTTATGAGGTCAGGATAAGCTTGATACAAAAATCTACAAACGATTTTACAAGAAAGATATTGGCAGGACAATAACATAAAAATATACACCAACATTCTAAACAAAATAACAAATAGGATTTGGTGATATAAAAAACAAATAAAAAATGTGACTTATTTCCAGAAGGATTTTTTTTTCCATTCAAAATCAGTTAGTATAACCAGTCACATTAACATGGAAATGAGAACAAATATACAATTATTATTACCTCAAGAGATGATTATTTTTTATTTTTGGTAAAATTTAATAACTAGTAATGATAATAAATAACAGCAAAATATTAGTTAAAAAGGTATTATTTTTAACTGATACAGCCTACCTACCAAAATTCCATACTTAAAATCCCACTAGTGGTGAAATATTGAATGCTTTCCCTGTGATATCATAGAGATTAGCCTGTCAACTATCTCAGCTTCTACAAACATTTTACAAGTTCCTAGCCAGTATGATAAGGAAAAAAAGTGGATTTAGGATTGCAAGGAAAAAATAAAACTATCTTCTATTGTCAGATTAAATAATTGTATAAATAGAACATTAAAAAAAATCACAGGTGCTTAATTTAATGATGAGTTTAACAAGATCTCTGCATAAAATTCAACAAAATTCAACTATAATGGAGAAACCAAGGAACTGGCTGACGTGATTTAAATCCTCTATTTTAGAGCTAGTGATTACGTGAGTGTATACATTTGTCAAAACACATCAAGATAGACACTTAAAATGTACATTTTGTTGCTTATACATTACACAGAAATAAAATTTATCTGGAAAAAGAAATACAAAGACTAAATGCAGTATGTTAACTTTAATTTTAGTTCCAAAAACTGCTAAGTGATAGCATTATTTTAATGTAGGTAATGTGTATATGGAATTCACTGTACTGTTCACAAGGCAGTTCTTTCTGATTAATTCTTTTAATTATTTCCCCAAAGTTAATTATTAAGGTGACAAATGTTTAACATATTTAAATTTATGTAACAAACATATTTTCCCATATAACCAATCCTAAACATGATTGATATTGTTTAGTTCAACAAACATTTATTGGACCACTACAAGACACCAGGTAAGGTTCTAAGAGCCAAGTGTATTACAATAAATAAGACAAAATTCTGTCCTCAAGGATTTACAAGGTAACAAGACAATTTATTTATTATTTTTAAATTAATTACTTTTTTATTATGGTAAGAACACAATATGAAATCTACCCTCTTAATACATTTTTAAGTGTACTATGCAGTATTAATACATATAGGCACCACATTTTATGACAGATCTCTAAAATGTAACAGAAACTTTATACCTATTAAAAACAACTCCCCTTTTCCCCTTGCCTCCCCAAACCCCTGACAACCACCATTGTATTCTTTATTTGACTATTTTAGATACTTCATACAAATGGAATCATGCAGTGTTTGTCTTTCTGTGTCTGGCTAAATGCACTTAACATAATGTCTTCCAGGTTCATCCATGTTGTCACATATGGAAGGCTTTCCTTCTGCTTTAAGTCTGAGTAATATTTAGTTTTCTCTCACTATATATATATTTATCAGTTGCCTATGTATATATAATATTTAGTTGTTTATATACACATATAAATACACATACACGTATACCATTTTAATTCATTCATCTGTTGATGGATATTTAGGTTGTTTTCATATATTTTGCTATTTTAACATTGTAGCCTAAAGCATCTATGAAAGACAAGAGACTCCTCTGCATGGTAACTGAAAAGGAAAAGATAGAAATTGCCTTAATCCCTACAACAATCCTCTTTTGTCCCCTCAACCTTTGCCATGAGACAGAAGACTCTAAGAGGTCCTGGAACAATTAACCCTCCATAATGACATGCATATTCCACATGGCACCATAGCATCGATTTCTCCTCCTTGATCATTGTGATCTTTGTTTCCCGTTTACCATTTCAGGGGAGCAGGAGGTGTAAGTGTGGTCTCAAGGCAACATCCTGGCAGTGTGGATCAGACCCCAGCTGTGGCAGAGCCAGTTTGAGTCCAGGACTCAGATTTTGCTTGTGTCTTTCCCAGTTTCTGTATTTCAAAGAAAAGCTAGGTCTTCACTCTTCAAAGAGGGTTTGGTAGAGAGTTTGAAAACTCTCAGTGCATTGTTTACTGTTACTTTCCAGAAGGAGTCTAATTATCCTTGACACGAATACTTTTTATGTAAAAATATAGCTAATATAATTAATCACTCTTAGTCATGCCCTCTTAGAGATGATCCCTGAAGAAATAACAATAGCAGTAATTATAATATAGCATGTATAATATTAGTATTAATATTAGCTAATATTTATTGAACATTATCTATAACCACACACTGGACCAAACTCTAAACATCTATAAACTCATCTCATGGATGAAGTAATGTCAAAGAGATGTTTTCCCCCCCACAGGACACGGAGCAAGTAAATTTTGGAACTGGAGCAGATTCAGAACCTCCTGACTCTAAAGCCAGACCTCCTAAATGCAATAATCTAAGTCCTCTCTAATTTAACATATGTTACCATGTTAAAGAAATAGCCATTACTCTCATCTTATTAGGTAATTTGAACTAAATTTTGTTGAAGGTCTTTTCACCAACTATAAGCATGATCATATTAATTATTGTTTTATATCTATTGATATGATGAATTCATTAATGGATTTTTTTAAGTTGTAAAGAGAAGAGAGAGGGAGAGACAAATGTAAAGATCGCTTCTCAATTAACATAGAAGAAATCATAGAATAGAAAATAATGTTGAATTCTCAATGAAGTAATTGATTTTGACAAAGATCCTCAATTCATGCTAAAATAATTGGTGAAAATTTGTTGTTTGCAAAGGATCTAGAGATCTAGAGAATTCATAGCAACTATCATTTCTTATTTATCAAAAAGAAGAGGTACTTTTATGATAAAGAGTTTTCACAGAAACCGCCTAAATTGATTCGATTAAAAAAAAAATGACAATATTTACCTATTTAATTTTGCAATGGAACTTAAACTCCACTAGCTCTATTGTATTCTTTTTTTAAAAATTATTTATTTATTTATTTATTTATTTACTTTAATTTTGGCTGTGTTGGGTCTTCGTTTCTGTGCGAGGGCTTTCTCCAGTTGCGGCGAGCGGGGGCCACACTTCATCGCGGTGCGCGGGCCTCTCACTGTCGCGGCCTCTCTTGTTGCGGAGCACAGGCTCCAGACGCGCAGGCTCAGTAGTTGTGGCTCACGGGCTTAGTTGCTCCGCAGCATGTGGGATCTTCCCAGATCAGGGCTCGAACCCGTGTCCCCTGCATTGGCAGGCAGATTCTCAACCACTGCGCCACCAGGGAAGCCCCGCTCTATTGTATTCTTGATTTAAAAAGCTGAATTAAGTTGAGTGGAAGCAATTAGAAAAATCCCAATAGTTGGAATACTAGTAAACAAGTAGCCCATGTTATTCCACTATGTCAATGATGTGAAAAATAAGATAAGGAAAGTGCTTTGATTAAATAGATTAAAGAAACATAAAATCTCTTTGTAGTATATGATTCTTGATTGGACTTTAGTCGCTGTTGTTGTTGTTGTTTTTAATCCATGAAGGACATTCTGGAGACAATTAGAAAAATTTGATTATGAATTGTAAATTAGGTAATGTTACCATACAATGATAAACACTTGGGATATGGAATGGTATCTTGGTTATGAAGGTTATTACCATTGCTCTTAGGAATTGCATGGGAAGTATTTGGAGATAAGTGACCATGATGATTGCAAGTTAATATTCAATCATTTAGAGAATAAAATGTTTATATATGTGTATGTGTATCAACAGCGAGAGAGAGGTGGAGGGAAGGTAGAGGAAACGAGAGAGGGCAAATGAGGAAATATATTAACAGGTAAACGGTATCTTATAAAACCACATGCTAGATCGAGGTTTAAAATTTTCCTAACATTTTGCTTCTCTCCTTTCTTTTCTTTATTATTTGCCTTAAACATGTTCATTTTTATTTTCTTCCATTATTTGCCTGAAGATTTTTTTTTCTCCTTTGCTGAAATAGCTTTTTCCCCCTCGAAATCTGTTATCCTCAAATGAATTCAATTTTTTTTTTTTCCAGAAAAGCTATAGTAACTTGATTTGTACCTACATGTAAATGTGTGGTAAAATTCAAACTTACAGAAAACATTTTCCTGTCTTAGCATCAATAAAGCTCTAAAAGTGGTCTATTTTTAGTTCTCTTTATGCAATACAATTTTAGCCTTCCATCAAGCTTTAAAAGCCTTCATAGTGGGTGGTATTTAGTTAGAAATCAGGCCAAAGAATAAGCCTCAAAGATTGTGTGTTTATACAAATTTATTTTATATATTACTATATTCAGAGAATATAATAATAATAATAGTAGTAAAATATACCACCATAAAATATACCTTTCAGGGGAATGTAATGAACAGAAGTTTTTAGTTCTATATTTGTCATCAAGCACTATTATATGGAAAGTAAATGCTCTAATGTTACCGGTAGGAAGCTGGCAGATTGCGCTTCCAGATCATAGGCAATAGTGTTGTACAGCAGTGGCTTTTAACTTCTAAAATGAATGAGTTGGCAGTCATTTTATGTTTAAAGGTGTTTCCTGCAATCTGGGTAGTTAGAAAACTGATTAGTACCGGAAAATATTTTTATCACTGTAAGAAAAAATTAGATAAATGGAATTGAATACTTACAAAAAAGGCTTATATAGGAAGCATTGAAATACAGTAGAATGAAAGCTTTCTAGAGCCGTGTATCAGTTCTCTATTGCTTCTTAACAAAGTGCCACACACTTTTTTTTTTCCTTTTTTTTTTTTTAAACATCTTTATTGAAGTATAATTGCCTTACAATGGTGTGTTAGCTTCTGCTTTATAACAAAGTGAATCAGTTATACATATACAGTATGTTCCCATTTCTCTTCCCTCTTGCATCTCCCTCCCTCCCACCCTCCCCATCCCACCCCTCTAGGTGGTCACAAAGCACCGAGCTGATCTCCCTGTGCTATGCGGCTGCTTCCCACTAGCTATCTATTTTACATTTGGTAGTGTATATATGTCCATGACACTCTCTTACCCTGTCACATCTCACCCCACCCCCTCCCCATATCCTCAAGTCCATTCTCTAGTAGGTCTGTGTCTTTATTCCCGTCTTGCCACTAGGTTCTTCACGGCCTTTTTTTTTTTTTCCTTAGATTCCGTATATATGTGTTAGCATACTGTATTTGTTTTTCTTTTTCTGACTTACTTCACTCTGTATGACAGACTCTAACTCCATCCACCTCATTACAAATACCTCCATTTCATTTCTTTTTATGGCTGAGTAATATTCCACTGTGTATATGTGCCACATCTTCTTTATCCATTCATCTGTCGATGGACATTTAAGTTGCTTCCATGTCCTGGCTATTGTAAATAGAGCTGCAATGAACATACTTATTAACAGGATTTTCAAGAGTAAAGCTTCCAGGCCTTAGTCAGCTGAATCCTTTCCTTGAGGTCTGTCCAGGCTGAAATCAAGGGATTAGATGAGAGTTCAAATTTCATTTGAGGCTCAGGACCTTTTCTACATTCATGCGGCTGTTGGCAGAATGTATTTTCCTTGCATGGAGCTGTGGACGTTTTCGAGGCTATGTCTCCAAGGCCAGAACAAACTGAGTAAAAGCTACAGTGTGTAGCAGTTCCTGTTACCCCTTTGACCTCATTAACGACTCCTTTCCAGACTCAACTGCCTTCCTGCTCACTGGCTTTCTTGCTGTTCCTGGGGAAAAAAAAAAAAAAAAAACTCTCTCGCCTGGAGGAGTCCACATTTCTATTCTTTCTGGAATGTCTAATTCTCCAGGTACCAACATGTCTCTGAACAGGAAGAAATAACTAAATGTATTCAGAGAGCTACATGTTAAGATATATACAACATTAAAATTGTGTTTAAAATAATGGCAACAAATAACAAGAAAGAAAATCACGATATAAAATTTTAGAAAAAAATCCAAATTACATAATCAACATGGGAATAAACAGTTCAAATTTTTGTTCAAAAGGATTGAAAATAATCATCGTTTAGCACGAGGTGATTATTTTCATAGTGGATCTATAGTGAGTATATTTTTTCTTGGCTCAAATTTTTAAATGATAACCATTTTGTACAGGAAAACAGCTAATGTAAGCTTTTTATAAATAAAGATAAAATAAAAACAGAGATCCATGTTATCTGGGTCAAAGGAGTCAAGCTGTATCCAAGTTAATAACATCAAACTAAAAGAAATGTCTCTAGAACACCTCTGAATATTGTGAACAGACAAAAATTCCTGAAAAATCACAATGTTTTTGAAAACATAGATGTAGTTATCCAGTAACATTCATCTTTTTTAAATGGTTAAAGATCATGATGAATCACCCAAACACGATTTAGGTTAACAGCTTCTGTTAGTTGAACCACGAGGCATAGCTCTTGTGTTCGCCGGCTCTCATGCCCACTCCCTTAATCGGCACCTTCAAGCAGCAGGGTATCAGCAGAGTGCACGCCACTGGATTACTACAGTAATCCTACCTACACCTTTGGGAAAGGACCTTTCTGCTAACTGTCTTCACATTACTTAAGTGCGATATCTGTTTCTTGGAGTAATTCTGACTGAAATGGAATATCATACTGCTAGAAAGTTTCACAAAAATGAAAGTTTCTTTTTACAAAAAAAGAGGTTCTGTTCTCTAAGAAGGGAGAGAATCTAGTTAAGAAGTCATAAAAACCATATCATCTGTGAATCAATATCTTTTAAAAGCCCAGGTAGATATTGGGGAAACGTAAATTCTGTTATCTCCAAAGCAGGAATGAAGTTGGTCAGCACATGAGTCAAAAGTGAACATGGACTATTTTTTTTAGATTCCACATGTAAACGATATCATATAATATTTGTCTTTGTCTGACTTACTTCACTTAGTGTGAAAATTTCTAGGTCCATCCATGTTGCTGCAAATGGCATGATTTCATTCTTTTTGTGGCTGAGTAATATTCCATTGTATATATGTACCACCTCTTCTTTATCCATTCATTTGTTGATGGACACTTAGGTTGCTTCCATGTCTTGGCTATTGTAAACTCTGCTGCTGTTAACATTGGGGTGCATATATCTTTTCAAATTAGTGTTTTTGATTGTTTTTTTGGATACGTACCCAGGAGTGGAATTGCTGGGTCATTGGATAGTTCTATTCTTAGTTTTTTGATATTTTAATACTAAACTCCTTATTTATCCTTTCCCCCCTTTCCCCTTTGGTGACCATAAGTTTGTTTTCTATGTCGGTGAGTCTATTTCTGTTTTGTAAATAAATTCATGTGTATCATTTTTTAGATTCCACATATAAGTGGCATCATATGATATTTATCTTCCTCTGTCTGGCTTACTTCACTTAGTATGATAATCTCCAGGTCCATCATGTTGCTGCAAATGGCATTATTCCATTCTTTTTAATGGTTGAGTAATATTCCATTATATATATATATATATATATATATATATATATATATCACAACTTCTTTATCCACTCATCCGTCCATGGACACTTAGGTTGCGTCCATGTATTAGCTAGTGTAAATAGTGCTGCCATGAACACTGGAGTGCATATATCTTTTTGAATTAGAGTTTTCAAAAACAGAAACAGACTCACAGGCATAGGAAAATAAATGTATGTACCAGAGGGGACAGGGGAGGGATAAATTAGGTGTATGGAATTAACAGATACACACTACCATGCATAAAATAGATAAAAAACAAGGATTTACTGCATAGCACAAGGAACCATATTCAATATCTTGTAATAACCTATAATGGAAAATAATCAGAAAAAATATAGATACATACATATATATGTATAACTTAATCACTTTGCTGTACACCTGAAGCTAACACAATATTGTAAATCAACTATACTTTAACTAAAAAAAATAAATTTGAAGAATGATAAAGGCTCAGTATTCAGGAATACAAGGCAGAGTAGAACATAAGAATGAAGCCCTGTAAGACAGGAATAAAGACGCAGACATAGAGAATGGACTTGAGGACATGGGGAAGGGGAAGGGGGCATGAAGTGAGAGAGTGGCATGGACATATATACACTGCCAAATGTAAAATAGATAGCTAGTGGGAAGCAGCTGCATATCACAGGGAGATCAGCTCGGTGCTTTGTGACCACATAGATGGGTGGGAGAGGGAGAATGGGAGGGAGACGCAAGAGGGAGGAGATGTGGGGATATATGTATATGTATTCACTTTGTTATAAAGCAGAAACTAACACACCATTGTAAAGCAATTATACTCCAATACAGATTTTTTAAAAAATGAATAGTAATTTCCCACAAAACTCATAAGTACATGTCGAATGTACAAAAATAAAAATAATAATAATAAAAAAGAATGAAGCCCTGGTCCTGAAGCAAAGTCTGCAAATGGATTATTTGAACCTCCAGACTCAATCTCCATGTTTAGGTATCAGAAATGCTAGAAAATAATAGATTACTATCTCTCAGCACTTCTGCATATTTACACACATTTATGAAGTAGGAATCTAGAATAGTTTTCTATAGAGAACAACTAGAACAATATGTGCTATAAAGGGAAATAAGAAAGAGCCTTTCAAACTATGTATTTATACATTCTTCATGATATGGAAGATAAATTGAGAAAATTTCTCAGAAAATATAGTAAAAAATAAAGAAATAGAAATTACCAAAAAAAAAGATAAGACAAATAGGGGATATGTCTAATATCCAAATAATGGAGGTTGAAAAATGGGAAATCAGAGAATACAATGGGGAAATGGAATGAAAGGAATAAGTTCCTTGTAAGCACTTAGAACACATGTATGCATTTATATATCTATTGGAAGATTTCAGGAAATTTAAAAATAGGAGCATAAAATAACTACAAGAAAAGGGTATTATAAACTTCAGGAAAATTTTGTTAAGGTGCATAAGCAAAAAAATTCTAGATCAGCTGTGAACAGTATTTACATATTTATAATAATGTAATCATCTTTGAGTAAGACAATAATCAAAGACAGCAATATAATAATATTAGCACAAAAAGGGAGGCTGTAGAGAGAACACTGAAGAATTAAATCTTCATTTACTATTATAGTAAGTCAATTGGTAATGATCAAAATCAATGAATTATGAAATGGTCATAAAACATACATTTAGAAAAATGGGGTGAGTACCAAAGGGAAAAGTAAAAGGAGGTGGGAGTGATTGCCTCAGAGAAGCAGGGCTGGGAAGTGGAACTTGGTCAGTTAAGGCATGACTATTTTTATAACTCTTCAATACCATTTAATATTTACAGTCTGTGCATTTATTAATTTGATTACAAGTTAAGAAACAACATTACATTTAGTATGAATATTGGGAGTGAAAATTATTTTAGAAAGGCCATTAGTTAGTTAATATCTTAAGTAGCATAAATCTCAGCATGCTAAGCCTTGCAGATAGAAAGATAAGTCAGAATGAGTTAGATTCCTGTTAACCTCAAACATAATCCTTTTCTTGATTGTGATTTCCTCATTTTATATTCACCAGTTGTTTTTCTTACTTGGAATTCTTAGCTCTCTGTTAAGAGACAATATTTATCACCAAACAGCACCTTGTCTTCAGCATGATAGTTTTGCAGATTTGAAAGGGAGTAGATATTAATCAGTTCAGCAACTTGATTTTCAAGAGAAAATTCTGTGGGCAAGGCTACTAAAGTGACAAGATTAAGAATATGTAGGTAGTTTATCACTGAGAGCACTTTTGAGCATACAGTGGAAAAATATGAATTTACTTATTCTGAGTATACAATTTTGTTAGAATGGACCATATGAAAATATGAGTAAATATACTTGTAAATGTGCCATCAAATTAGTCTCTACATTAAAAAAAAATCAGTTTTAAGATATACTAATATTTTACTTAAGGACAATATAATATTCAGAATTTGTATTGGTAATAATATTTTTAAAACATTTACTTATAATTGCATACAATTGTTCTAAGAGATTTATATGGTATGTCTAATTTGGGACATTTAAATATAGCAGGGAATTTTAAAAAACTCCTCATTGACATTTCCTGCAGATATTTTAGAGGAGATCTCAGGTGCTCTGATCACAAAAAAAGTTACTATGTGATGAAAAGGTATGTTAATTAGCTTGACTGTAGTAATCTTTTCATATGTGTGTTTATATCAAATCATATTTTATACCTTAAACATATCCAATTTTTATTTAAAAATAAAAAGTTAATTTTAATTTTTATTGGAGTATAGTTGATTTACATTTTGTTAATTACTGCTGTACAGCAAATTGATTCAGTTATACATATATTCGATATATACATTCTTTATTTTAAGTATTTTTTCAAAAAAATGGAATGGTTCACGAATTTGTGTATCATCCTTGCGCAGGGGCCATGCTAACCTTCTCTGTATCGTTCCAATTTTAGTATATGTGCTGCCAAAGCAAGCACTAAAATATTTTTTTAAATTGCACTAGGAACTGAAAATCAAATAGAAGATATTATTTTAAAACACTATTTTCAGGGACAGGATCACAACTAATTTACATACTCTAATCATATAATGTTAGCTCTAATTCTGCAAAATCTTGAAGATATAATTTGATCCACAGTTTTTAAAATCAGGTAAATAATTATCATTACCCCAGTAGGATCTAGTGCATGTGTAACTAGGGGTGTGTCTTGCACTTCATCCGTGCCTGAGAAGTGAAGGGTTTGGACTCCATTGTGCTTTATTGGTTTTTTTTCTTCCTATTTTGTATATTTATATTTCCCCTTACTTAAGTCTCTAAAATAAAACTCTCAAGACTTTATTAATACTTATCTATATATTAATGGATTGTAATTTATACAGCCTACACACACATATACTTAAAATCTGAGGCAAAGGTTAAAATTGGACATTTGTTTTCATTCTGTACTTCCCAAACTATTTACAACATACATATTAATTAAATTAAATATGAATATTAAAAAAGTCATGATAGCAAGTTCCAAATTCATTCTCCTCTTCATTCATTCTTCCCTGTCTAAATGTCAGAGAAAATGGCCCCCAAACTGAGCCATGTTTCCTGAAAAGAAAAAACATTTTCCTAAAGCCCTAATGGTGAACTTGAGGGTTCTCTCAGTTGGTGATGATTTTAAAATTATTATTACCTCTTCCTTGTTGCTATCACAGGCCCTGATCTCTCCTCCTCTACTGAGTCCTAATAGTCATTGCTGTGCTATATCAAGTCACCTCCATGAATCAAGCTTTCTGTCCTTCACCTGGGACATCAGCTATCACTTTGCCAAGCTTTACCATCACTGTTACCTGCTTCCATACTCCTTGCATTGCACCTCCACTTGAACACAGTATGTTACAATCCCTACCTGCCAAAAGAATCCACTCTGAGAAGAAAACAAGTAGAATTAGATGACCGAGTTTGGGAAATCCAAAGTTTGATAGTCCATGTTGCTAATCTCCAACCTTCGTCTCAGCAATGTTTCATGTACACTCAAACTGGCTGCATTCCCACGGGCTCCCTTAGTTGCTTCATTTTGTTCTCTCTCCGTAGCCTTGATTCTTATGTCAGCCTAAGTTATGACCCATACAGGTCACAGCAAAGAGAATGGAAGCTCATCTGAGGTAATTAATCACACCTGCACAGAAGCTAAATGTCATTTTGTGTATATATCATATCTTGAAATTTGTCTATCTTATAGTTTTATGTTATTGAGGTCAAAGAAGTTAATTGTCATATACTTAAAAACTCACTGAAAATATGCATTGACTTAAGGGAAGAGAAAATATGTGGGAATAAATTTCACTGTCTCTGAGTCCTTACTATTCACAAAGGATGCAAAGGAAACTTGAATGAATGCAACTGGGCTCTTGCAATTACTAAGAGATAAAACATAGCACTCCACATTTTAATCTTTCAAAATATTGCTCACCTTAAAGGACAACATTTACATTATACTTACTCGAAAATCTTTTTCTGTAATGACCAGTGCGAATGCTACTTTCTTTCCTTCTTCTCATATTGCAAGTTGTATTATAACAATTATAATGCCATTTCTACTTGAAAATTATTATAATGAGACAAATGCATTTGGCAGAAAGGAATACTGTCATAATCAAGGACTCTAAAATTTCCCTTTCACTGAGATATGCTTCTTTCTAGAGGAAGTTTTCCCATTCCAATTTATTCGATTCACAAGATTTACATTAGTAAAAAGTAAGTCTCACAATTTCAGAGATTTATTCAAACACTCCCAAACCTTCTCATTACTTAAAGACCAAAATCCAAGTCCTGTTTTTGGCATCTGAGGCACCTAAAAGTAGTGTGTGATTGTTCCTTAGTGCCTCTGCTTGTGGTGATCCTGATATTTTTAATGACAGTGGATGATGAAGGCAGGGGAAGCACAAGGAAGACAGAGTGGACTTTGCACTTCCACTTTTAAGTCTGTATGTCTTGCTCTCTAAAATAACAGACACTGTACCATTCAAAAATTAACTTGAAAATAACCCTTATCATGGCTGATCCCTATCCTCAATGTACCTCCTGACATTGCCTCATAATTGCTGAAATTCCACCTCATAAGTTAGAGTATCTACATGAATTTGAGGTGCCATTTCTTGATTTTAGAGCAAGCTTTGGCTTAAATGTATTTAATATCAATAGCTTCAACTTTCAAGAAGACTTTTTTTTTCCTTTCACAGACTAAGTAACAGAGCTGACCTTATTCATATAATAAAATGTCACCCTGTCACATGAGCTTGCTAACATTGTGAAACAACCTCATTAGCAAATAATGATGCCAAAAGAGTAACTTTTTTAATGTCAGTAAATACACTTTACATCCTTCTGATAATTTGTGAAAAGCAGTGTAATTATCAGAGCTATATCTTTCTCTGTAGTGAAAGATAAAAAATCTGTAAAACTTTAAAAGTTATATTGAAAACATAAAGCAAATCAAGGATTCTTCTTTCTCCCAGTATGAAAGATTTTTAATGCGAGTCTAATCCTTAGGTGACCTATTTACACGTTACTCTGCTGCTATATAATAAGAGTAAAAAGGTGGTTAAAAACTTGCAATAGAGCCTCTGATTCAAGTCTCCAAATTACCTTAGAAATAATTCTCTGTATATATATGTGTATATATATATATGTATATATGTATATATATATATACGTATATATATATATATATATACGTGTATATATATATATATATACATATATATATATACACACTCACACACACAAGCACACACATACATTTAAGACATGAATTTTCAATGAAAAAAATCACCATTGACCAAATGGCATTTAGTGTGTGCACTTCTGACTTTGAAAGGTATCTTGGTCATGTCAATGAGAAGTGCTGAACTTATCAGGGCAACAGTCCAGTTCAACAAGTTTCCGAACTACCCACATGCTATGCAGTTTTTTAGGTTGTGGGTAAGTAGATATTGACATTTTGAAGAAATTACAGTTATCAAATTAGACAGGTAAATATAATTGTAAAATAATTTGAAGTCTTCCTAAACTAAGCAATACCTCAGCGATATTTCAGAATGACTTGAAATAAATTAGCTAGAGATGGAGATTGGAGAAAACGTTTCATAAATAGAGCTATACAATATAGAAAGGAGGCATGGAGCAGTATAATACCTGCAAGTAAGAACAACTGACCTTTTTTATAGTCATTTATTTGAAGGACTTTGTCATTCTAGACTTAGATAATGCAAAATGATTATTATTTCTATATATTCCAGGGGTCAGGAATTTTTCCCTAATGTTTTGAAGAGTATGATAAATAAACCCACACCTGAGAAAGTAATACTTATGAAGAAACAATAGTTAACATTGGGTATATATCAAATAATACACTACTTTATCTTTCATCTATTTTTCTAATATATAGTTTTATAAATCATTTTGAAATACATCATATATTTGGATGTGTGCTAGTAGACATATTTGACATTATTTTAATTTTATAAAAATTTGAGAAAGGAAAATATATATACATGATAATTACTTGATTTTTATTGAATGAAATTAAAAATTGAAACAGGATCAGTGAAATTTAATATGCCATGCTTTGTGTAATATATGCATTCTGAACATTTTGTTTTTCACCTTTGAAATTTTTTAAGGAGAAATTGTATAATATAGATGCTTTGGAACAATCAACTTAAGATAACTATATAACAAAGATATGGTAATCAAAATAGTATGTTCCTAGCATAAACACACACACATAGATCAATGGAACAGAATGGAGAGCTCAGAAAAAAATCCTCACATTTATATCAATTAGTATTTGAATAGGAAGTCTAGAATACTCACTAGGAAAAGGATAGTCTCTTCAATAAATTGTGTTGAGAAAAATGTATAATTACATGGAGAAGAATGAGATTGGATCCCTATCATACACTACTCATAACAATTAACTCAAAATTAATTAAAGACTTAAACATAAGGCCTAAAACCATAAAACTCTTAGAAGAATATATAGGAAAAAAGTTTAAACGTATTTGTCTTGATAACAGTTTTTTAAATATGACACAAAAACACAAGCAATAAAAGCAAAAATAAATAAGTGAGGTTACATCAAATCAAAAAGCTTCTGCACAGCAAAAGAAATAATCAACAAAATTAAAAGACATCCTACAGAATGTGAGAAAATATTTGCAAATTATATATGGGATAAGGGGTTAATATCTAAAATATCTAAAATATATAAATAACTCATATAATTCAATACCAAATAAGCAGTCTGATTTTAAAAATAGGCAGAGGAATCGAATAGGCATTTCTCAAAGGAAAACATACAAATGGTTGACAGGTACATGAAAAGATACACAACATCACTAATCATCAGGGAAATGCAAATCCAAACCACAGTGAGATAACACCTCATACTTGTTAGATTGACTATTATACAAAAGGGAGGGGGGGGCATGTTTGTGAGGATGTGGAGAAAAGGGACCCCTCCTTGTCCACTGTTGAAGGGAATGTAAACTGGTCAGCCATTATGGAAAACAGTAGGGAGGTTCCTCAAAAAATTACAAATAGTACTAACATATAATCTAGCAATTCTATTTCTGGGTAAAGAGCCAAAGGAAATGAAATCAGGATCTCAAGGAGATATCTTCATTCCCATGTTCGTTAAAGCATTATTCACAGTAGCCAAAATATGGAAACAACCTAAGTGTTCATCTATGGATAAACAGATAAAGAAGATGTATATATAGTGTATATATATATATATAGATACACACACACACACACACACACACACACACACACACAGTCAATGAGATTATTCAGCCATGAGAAAAAAGAAAATTCTGCGATTTGTGACAACACGGATGGACTTCGAGTGAATTAGGCTAAGTGAAATAAGTCAGACTGAGAAAGACAAATACTCTATATTTCACTTATATATAAAATCTATAAAAGCAGAGGGTAGAATAGTGGTTGTCAGGGGCTGGGGGTTGGGAGAAGTGGGGAGATTTTGGACAAAGTGTTCAAACTTCCTAAGACGAATAAGTTCTGGGACTCTAATACACAGCATTGTGACTATAGTTCAGAATGCTATACTACATATTTGAAAGTTGCTAAGATAACAGATTTCACATGCTCTCATCACAAAAAAGAAATGGTTATTATGTCAGATAATGAAGAAATTAACTAACCCTACTGTGGTAATCATTTCAGAATATATAAATGTATCTCATCAACACACTGTACACAATAAACTTATACAATGTTAAATAATTATGTCTCGATAAATGTGGATAAAATTTTCTTACTGTCTCACAACTTTACTAAACTTGATAATTACCACCCCCCCCCAGTAGCAGGTATTGATAGTCATGCTAGATTGCTCTTTTCATTATCATTTTCTACTAGAATTGAGCCATGTAGAAGATCTATATTAGGTTTTTCCTGTCCAAAGTATCTCATCATTGTAAAAATAAAATTAGTTCTTTATCTAACCTCTTTGCAAAGTTAAATTTTCTAGAAGTAACTGAGTATAAGATAAATGTGTTAATCCATCACTTGCATTAATATAATTTTAATGCACATTTACCAATGAAAAAACCCTCATCTTCTTAAGAGAAAAAGAAATATATGCATAAAGAAAGAAATCAATTTTCCAATGAAGAAGTTAAGATCACAATGAGGTAACAGAAAACAATAAAATTTCTTGTCAATAATATCTCGTGGTCACTATATCTTTTTGTTTGTACCAATGTCTCAACATTGTTTCTGCTGGCTCACAATATATTCCTGGCAATTTTACAGGATGCTGCATACAGCTGAACTTTACTCTTCGCCAAAGAAGAAAAGATAATACCTTAAAATAAAACTTAAGAACTTGTACTCGGAATGGTCTGGATAATTAGTTTTTCAAATATGCCTTGTTTTGTTTGTCACAAGCACAGTTTTTCTTTTTCCTCTAGAAATATTTTTATTCACTTTTTGTAATTTTATTTTTAAGAAATTTAAACCAGGCCATTAGCCTCCATTTCACTTTACATCATCATTAAAATTTTAATGAATACTCGTTCTATGCTTTACTCTCCAGAATTTCTATGGTGTAATTCAAACTGATTATCACCGTTTCTTTTTCATTATATATACAAATAATGAGAACATGTCCTCCTAAATATTACTGAGCTTAAATATTATTTATTATCTAAAAGATACTCTAAGGGAATGTTGTCCTCAATTAACCACAAGATCTGAACTGTAGAGTCTAATTTATTTTGGATAAAATTATGGAAAATCTACTCATACTACATACTTTATCCTGCCAGAAAATGTCTTTCCCTCATATTCAAATTGTGACATCAAAGAAATTCAGTAATAAAATTGTTAAGAGTGAATTTACCCTGTAAACACCTGGACTCATGAAGAAAATTGTAATTGAGTAGAATATTTTACTTACAAAATATGAGCATATTAAAGCAGGGGCTGAAAATTCTACATTTTCTCATGGTCAGGAAAGTGACCTCCAGGTGAAGAGTAAAGATCTCTGTGGCTTAAAAGGAGGATATGGATCAATGTGTTATATGATGATATCAAATTGATATAAAAAATGATAAATCTATGCTCTTTGCAATAGTAGTTTTCACTTTGAAACCTAAAAGTAAAAATAAAACAAGAAATTTTGTACAAAACAAAATGTTACAATCAGATATATTTGCAACGTTAATAACTCATCCAAAAGTTTAGAAAACATGTTCTGAAGACCAACCAGTGTGTTTCCCTTCCATGGAATCTTTGAGTGCTTCTGGAGAGTCAAGTATTTTGATTACATCTACTGTTACTACACATGAGACACTGTCTTAGTCCATACTGCTGTCACAAAACACCACAGACTGAGTGGCTAAAACAACAGAAATGTATTTCTTTACAGTTCTGGAGGCTAGAAGTCTAAAGTCTAATATCAAGTTTTCAGCATGGCTGGTTTCTGGTGAGAACTCTCCTTCTGGCTTATAGACAGACACACTTTCTCACCGTGTTCCCACATGGCAGGAAGAGAGAGGGAGAATGCACTTTGATGTCTCTCCATATAAAAGGCACCAATCTCATCATTAGAAGGCCTCACTCTCATGACCTCATCTAAACCTATTTACCCTTCAAAGTCCCCATCTTCAAATTCCATCATATGTGCGATAGGGCTTCAGCAAATGAATTGGAGGGGGGCATAGGTAGGTCCATTAAATTAAAAAAATTAACTTTCTTAATTTTCACAAAACTTAAAAAGTGTGGGAAATTATTTCTCTCACCTTATAGGTTGGAAAGATGAGGGATAGAGGTGTTCAGTTGGTGAGTCCCACAGTTAGAAAGTAGGGATTGATCCTAAAACTCAGGCAGTTATGTGTCAAGGGTCTGTACTCACACTATTATACCATATTACCATTTAAATGACCCAAGCACCATTAATATAGAATTAAACAAGACCTGGTATGAAACTGAAAAAGAATTTCAAACATATATATTAATTTTGACAATATTTCCTAAATACAGGTCTTTGATTGAAACACAAATTTATAAAGTTACATTTAACTCTAAATTTTGGATAAACTGTGTAATTCTGATGGATAAGTAGACGTGATCTTTGAGCATCTATACCAGTGCCTCTTCAATTTGGCATATTAAGAGCTATAATTAGTAAGAATTTGAATTAAAAAATTAAATACAAAAACAAGTGCACTTCAGTAATCCAGGGTAAATAAAAATATTCAAAATATCTGAACTAGTTTCACTTCTTGGCAAATGTATTACCTGATAGAAAATCAGTGTCTCTCTCTCTCTACAAAATAGTAAAAAAACAGATAAAATAGAGAAATTGTTTGTATGAAAGCAATAAAGACCTGCTAAAGCAGAGAGAGAATGAGATTCCAGAGAAAGAAGAAATTCAAAGAGGCGAGCTGGATTCTGTAGCCACTTTTCCCTGGGCGCATCTGCTGATTCAGGTGGGGTGCTGAGCCTATTGTAAAGCCCTCTGCAAACACTTACAGACGAGTCCATCATGAGAGAACACAAAGTGACTTGTGGCAGACACCTGGGGGGCCTCAAACACATTTCCCCTCAGGAGGTTTATTTACTCTTGGGTCTCTGTGGAGCAGGAAACCAAAAACCTACGTGCAAACACTGAAAAACTAAATGTGGATTTTTACAATCCTGTGAGATAAAGAAAGGGAAGAGTTTAAGGCCACACCAGAGAGAGGAATCTTGCGGAGTATATCAGGCTCTTAGGTGCAACAACGAAGTGCCAATGGTGAATAAGAGCAAACCTTTATCAAGGATGCAAATCAATCTCCATCCAGCACAAACCCGGATTGTCTTAGTTTTCTCAAGCTGCCATAACAAAACACTATAGATGGGGTGATTTAAACAACATAGATTTATTTTCTCATAATTCTGGAGACTGGAAAGTTCAAGATCAGGTTTTCAGCAGAGTTCAGCTTTTGGTGAGAACTTTCTTCCTGGCTTGCAAAAGCTGCCTTCTCTTTGTTCCTGACATGGGAGAAGGAGAGAGAGAGAGATGCCACCTCTTCCTTTTTTATAGGGACGTCATTTCTATTCAATCAAAACTCCACCCTTATCATCTCATTTAGCCTTAATTACCTCTTTAATGTCCCTATCTCCAATAAGGTCACATGGGAGGTTAAGGCTTCACCATATGAATTTTGTGGGGTTGCAATTCCATCTACAGCACTGATTATATTAAAATGATCATCAGTAGGAAGGTTAACTTTGTGTAATATAATATTATTATCTGTGGCCCCTACACTATTTCTTTTTCAAATAAATATATATGTTGACTAGTATTCAATTGGAAATTACTAGGCAAGTCAGGAAACATAATAAGCCCAAAGATGAAGGAGAGGGGATAAAAGCCAAAATCATATAAATGCATCCATACCTGCTCCAGATATGGGAGTTAACTTACAGGAACCTTGTGGTTTTCAAAACTCTAAGATGGTTCCCCATGTCCCTGTCTTGGTTTACACAACCTTCTCCTACTTATTCACTGATGCTAATTTAGGCACAGCTGTGAAGGGATTTTGCAGATGTATTTAAGGTCCAAAATAGTTGACCATAAGATATTGAAATTATCCTTGAAAGGACTGTCAATCACATGAACCCTGGGGCAAGGCTCCTCTTGACAGAATAGCTTTTGGATCTAAGATAGATTCTCAGAGGTAATTTCTTTATTGCTGGCTTGGAAGATGGAGGGGGCCATTTAGCAAGAAATTTGGGTGGCTGCTGGGAGCTCTAGCCGGTAGCTGAGAGCTAACAAAGGAATAGGGACCTCATATTAAAACTGCAAAAAGATTCTTCCATAATTATGTGAGCTTAGAAGAGGACTCCATATTTCAGATGAGAATGTAGACTGGCTGACATCTCGACTTTCCTTTTGGGTCCCTGAGCAGAGGACCCAGACACATTGTATCTTGACTTTTGACCTCTAGAACTGTGAACTGATTAGTGGGTACTATTTTAAGTAGCTACATTTGTGAAAATATGCTTCATAGCCAGAGAAAATTAGTACAAACTTTAATATAATTATGATTAATATATTAAAGAAAATAGGTTATAAGAGAGAATTTCAGCAAGAATTTTAATTTATTTAATAACAAGAATCAAGTGGAAATTATGGAAATGAAAAGTGAAGTTTCCAAAAAGAAAAATTTATTAGTTGAATTTAGATGGAAGGAATGAATTTCCTTGTATATCATCACTTACATCTAGGAGATGCTCAAATGCATATGAAATTATTTGAGCCAAATTTATTTTAGTAACTTTTAAATATGTAAAATATTAAAAAAAAAGAGTTGAAAGAGTTATACTTTATGCACACATCATTCTGAAAAGGAATTCCATAATTCAGGATTTTTTTTAAGTTGTTAATCCCATTTTTCTTTTTCCACCACTTGTTTTGCATTTAGGTATTTACTTCTGTGAGTTGCCTGTTCACTGAATTCACATAATTTCCTGAGGAATATATTCCCATATATATATATATATATATATATATATAGCATCTGATCATTCAGTGTTTTAGATATTCTGAAAACATATTTCCTAGATAGTATAACGGTTTTGTTTTTTGGGTTTTTTTCTTTCTTTACTGTATATTTTTATACTAAAATGTTCAATTTTGATCTCATCAAAATTGTTTTTTTCTCTAGCTTTGTCATTTTTTCTAACCTCCAAGTTGTTCAAGGGTCAACTGTAAATATAAGTAAGATTTACCAGCAGTCAAGATGCCCTCTCACCCTCCCTTCTAGTCAGTGACCCTCAGAATAATCATTATTCTTAGTCCAACACCATAGATTTGTTGATAGTTCTTGAATTTTATAGAAATGGCATCCTGTAATATATACTATTTGTATATAGAGAAATCATAAAAGCACCTTTTTATGCACTTTGATTTGTACCCTCAATGCTGCTATTTCATTTGTTTTCCTCTTAAGCATTTTCATGTTCTTATAATGAGGTTGTATCATGCTGTAAATCACAAGACATATTCTTTTAACTGCAATTGCTTCCTTATTGGCATAATGGCATGTGCCCGGAATTTAATGAATTTAAGTGTGTTATATTTGTGAATTTAAAATTATTCTCCTCAGTCACAGGGTCCTTACAGGTGCTTCATGACCCTCCTAGTCAGTTCATTGAGGAAGACAATTGCATAGATAACCTGATCCCTGTATGCCACTCAGTGAGTATTCACATTACTTTTTTTTTTTTTTAATTGAGATTCCGCTTGAGAATACTGAGATGGTTCAACATAGTCGCAGTATAACCTAGGCAACTCTCACTGCACGTAACTTGCAATGTATATAACATGTATTATGTTATTTGACTTAGGCATTACTATCATCAAATAACACACATGGAAAATACAGTACAGCCTATAGTAAACAGCATTTGCCTAAGTTTCCATGATTAAATGCGGGACACATATATATACATATACACACACATATATACATATATACATGTATATAATGGAATATCATTCAGCCTTAAAAAGAAGGATATCCTGTCATTTGCAACAATATATATGAACCTGTATGATATTATGCTAAATTAAATAAGCCAGGCACAAGAAAGACTGCATGATCTCCCTTGAAAACAAACAAAAAACCTTTCCTCAGAATATATCTTAATGGAAGTTAATTGGCTCATATAGCAGGCAAAGAAAACAAATCAAATAAGAATCAGAATGATATTTCAGGAATTGACTAAATTAAAAGGTTGGTCTCTGTTTCTGAAACCTAGACATTGTGCTATATGACCAAAACCCCTTAGTTTATTGCTGAAAACTAGTAGGATCATTCAAAATTTCTTTACATCAGACTTTTTAATAAAATATTCACAAACATATCTTTAATACATAACTTAGGAAAACTAATTTATTACAGTTAAGTCAATAGGTATTTACTCAAAAGATCTAAAAGCTTAGTATCATGAATGGGGTATTTAATGTATAAATATTTGATTATATAGTGAAAATTTAGAAGATTGAGTAATTAATGTGTCATAATTTGAAAACAAAAGAGCACACTGGAGGGCTTCCCTGGTGGCGCAGTGGTTGAGAGTCTGCCTGCCAATGCAGGGGACACGGGTTCGAGCCCTGGTCTGGGAAGATCCCACATGCCGCGGAACAGCCGGGCCCGTGAGCCACAATTACTGAGCCTGCGCGTCTGGAGCCTGTGCTCCGCAACAAGAGAGGCCGGGATAGTGAGAGGCCCGCACACCGCGATGAGGAGTGGCCCCCGCTTGCCGCAACTGGAGAAGGCCCTCGCACAGAAATGAGGACCCAGCATAGCCAAGAATAAATAAATAAATTTCTTTAAAAAAAAAAAAAAAGAGCACACTGGAAAGTTTATTTAATTTGTCCATAGAAAATATAGGTCAGACTTAAGAAAGGATATAAGTTCTATCTATAGTTCATACAAACTTTCATCATGAAGGTTGCAATAACATTACATATATAGAGATACATATATAGATATAGTCTGAGTTTTTATGTTCCTTGTCATTTATATATAGGTATTGTCTGAGTTTTTATGTTCCATGTCATTTAATTTTCATTTCTTTCTATCAAGGTCTAAATCATATTTGAAAGAACAATATATTGTTTGAAAGCAGTAACAGGTTTATTGAAAGCAAAACCAAAGATTTATATCTTATCATGTTGAAGAAAAAAGCAATTTTCATATATCTTGTCATCCTTTTTGAGTTTAGGTGCCTTCTGTCTTCAACTCTTAAAGGTATTATGACATTATATTTATATATAAAATTATTGGTCAAAAGTGGTAGATTCCTGATGGGGAAAACAATGAGATCCTATTATATACTAATATTCTTCTCAAAATCAATTGAAATGTTTGATATATTAAACTGGTCTGTAGGAAAAAGGTGATATTACAAAGTGCCTTTGGATATAAACTCTTAAAAGTTCTTGAAAGGATACGTGTTCATGTTTGTTATGTTGTGTGAGCTTTGAACTTACTATTGAAAAACTTCACAGCTCACAAATAAAGGAAAATATAAAACCACAGACAAGAGCAGTGTGATAGATAAAAGACCGTTGCTAGCAAGCTAATTTAAGTGGACCGGAGGGCCATACCTGTCACAATGTTAGATGTGTCCCTCTATTGAACAACTGGTAGCACTATGATGTGCAAAAAATATGAGAGTTTGCCAAAACCAGCAAGTTACTAATCTATGGTTTAATCACATTTTATTAAAAGTATCTTTATTGTAAATGTTAAGGTTGCTTAGATACAATCACACTCCTGTTTTGAATATGAAATATGGAAGACTGAGCTATTTCAACAATATTTAATTTATATTGTGTTTTTTGTATGTAGGAACCATTTCATTGTTTACAAACTCTACTTGTATAAGTAAACAGATGTAGAGAACTTTAGTAAGTAAATATAGGACTAATTTTTTCCAGAGTTATTTTCACAGGAAATATTTATTGTATTTGAATAAAAACTAAAATAAGATTTTTAGCTGAAACTCAGAACTAAACTTCCACTTGGTCACTATATAATCAAAACACCAATGTGCTAGTTGTGAGAGCCAGGTTATACAACTATCTGTGAGGTAGTTTTTTTTTTTTTTTTTTTTTTTTTTAAACAAGGCTGAGAGAGTGTTCGTTTCTTTTTTCTTTCTTTCTTTTTTGGCTGTGTTGGGTCTTTTGTTTCTGTGCGAGGGCTTTCTCTAGTTGCGGCAAGTGGGGGCCACTCTTCATCGCGGTGCGCGGGCCTCTCACTATCGCGGCCTCTCTTGTTGCGGAGCACAGGTTCCAGACGCGCAGACTCAGTAATTGTGGCTCATGGGCCTAGTTGCTCCGAGGCATGTGGGATCTTCCCAGACCAGGGCTCGAACCCGTGTCCCTTGCATTGGCAGGCAGACTCTCAACCACTGCGCCACCAGGGAAGCCCTGTGAGGTAGTTTTGAGTTGTAATTACTAGTCATGTAAGGTAGCATTTGAATATAGTATTATAAATAAACATTGTATATTGGTTATTAAAATTTTTCTGCCTGAAAGACATGTGTATACTTAACTTACATAAATCATGATACTTTATAATTACAGAAATATTCAAATTTAACAGTAATCAAAGCCTAGCTTAAAAAAAAAGTGAACACTGATGCTATAACAAATAAATAAAGCAATATATAAAGGTGCCTGAGGGTACAAAGATATAATGTGCTTCAGTCTCATCAAGAAAAGTGTAGAAGCAAACAGGATGGGAGAATTAAAATTCCAGAGAAAGGTAAATCATTTCAAGATAAAATTTGTTATGCCCTTCTGTGGGTTTTTTTTGGTTTTGTTTTTGTGTTTTGCTTATTCTAGGCATGGGTGATCACCTGTCGTGACCAGGTAAAGTTATCAATGGTCTCAAAATTTGATATGGCAAATTTTAAAATTAAGAAGAACCAGAGCTGGCTTTGGCTACAGAACAGTTGTTTTATCCTAGTACTGCACAGGAAGGTGGGAGACTAGAATAAAAACTTGGTGTTTGGTCCTAAAAGTTCATGCAACAATATGTATGAATCTCAAAAATATCATTGAAGTAAAAAAGTACATCCTGTAAAGGTTCCACTTGTAGAGAACATAGAGTATGTTTCCAACTATATATAAAATCAGGTGAAACTGATGTATCCTGTAAGAGATCAGGACAGTGGCTTCCCTCCTGGTGAGTTTAGTGACTGGAAGGAAGAATGGGGATGGGGGGTGCTTTTCAGTTTTGTTAATCATCAGTTTCTTGATTTAGTTACAGGTAACACAGGATATTCAGATTTTGAAAATACCTGTGATATGTGCACTTTTCTATATGTATGTTATATTTAAGCGCAAAGTTGTAAAATATTGTATATGTTAGGTGGCAACAATCCTAAGTGTTAGAATCTAATATATTAAAGAACAATGTAAATAAAGACATTTTCCTAATGTAGAAAGAATTTGCAACCATCCTAAAAATTATGTGTGATTTAACAATGTAATCTCAGAATATATACCTCCATGAGAATGAGGAATATTTTTATTTTCTTCAGGTATCAATTTTCATGATTAATTGATAGATAGATCACTATATTAAATGACATACTTCTAGTTATTTAAATTATGCTAGGACCTAGAGGAAAGTAAATGTACAAGAACAAATTAAGAGAAAGCAATAATTTATAATTAGCTGAAATTTTGGATTCAAATCCAGAAGGAAAATTCTATTAAACTAAATTAAACTCTATGGAAGTCCTCTCGAATTACTCAAAATTTAATCAACTAAGCAATAACAATATTAGTAATATATATAGAAACACTGATGTAGCATTTTTCATTTGCTAAGGACTACTCTAAGCCCTTGACAAGCTTTCACCCATTCAAACTTTATAAAAAGGCTTATGAAGTGAGTAGGCATTCCAAAGAAAACACATGTGTATGCTCTATTAATAGGAGTGTTCCCATCAACTTGTTTAGGAATATGACCATCTCATAGCAATAATTACTTTCCTCAGAGGTGGGTTACATGAGAAAAGGATTCAAAAGAAGCAATGGTCATTATAGTCCTAGAAGAAACAAATAAATATGTCTAGAGCTTTCTGACATATTTCTACCATATGTTGGTTTGAAAACTTGTTTCTCTATGGTAGATAATTTGTTACTTATGCGTGACAATCCGTTCTTAGAATAGATGTTTTTATAAGTATTTCTTGTGTAATTTTCCTTGTAGACTTGCAAGGTTATTTCAACCTTCTGACCCCATTCTCAAAGCACAGAGGGGAAGCTGATTCCTGTTTAGGAAAGACTGCAGTACCCCAAGGTGGAAATCCACCCCACAGGTATGTTGTTATTTATTTTGAATTGAAATAGGCTATTGAGATTACAAAGCCCCTTATCCAGATTGAAAGAAAAAAAATTTGGAGAAAGTGAGTAGAAGTATTGATTTTGAACAAAGTTTCTGAAATAACTCTTTGTTTTTTTTCCATCTAGTCATTTTTCAGTGTCAGTTAATTTTCAGACTCCTGTAACTTGAGGGATGAATAGATGCAACACGATGTGTATATATACGGAGTAAATTCATCAGTAAGTAACATGTTACCTAGAATCAGCATGAAATTTCTCAAGTTTTTAAATGATTAGGAGGTTCCAAAAACATTCTTTAGTTGTATACATAATTACTCTTTAATTTATAATTAAAATGTAATTAAGTGACTTTCATATTTTAATAGCTAATTTATTGTTAACTCCTTCATATATAATTAAATAATTATATATGTATATGTATAGAATGAGTGATCAGTGCAGAGATAGTCATCAAGTAATGTTAGAAATAACTGGGGAACAGGGAAGTTTGGCATCTTTGGTAAATTATCAATTAAATCACTTTTACAGAACTATTTTCACTGATTATGACATGTTAAACTAAAAACTGTAATCATTTTAACATATATCCCTGAAATTAACCTATTTAGTGGGCATATTATTTAGATGAGTCAAATTAATTTAAAAAGATGGCCCTTGGACTTAATAGATGACAAGTGAAGGGCTCTAGAGGCAATAAAGATGATATAATTTAAGCAGTTACAAATTAATCACACTACAAAATACGTATTGATAAAACTGCCTGAAACCTATATGAAAAAAAAAGGCAAAATACCCTAAGGAACCTCTCTATTGATGAGTTCTCAAGTTCTCTCTCTGTGTCTCTCTGTCTCAACACACATACACGCAATGGGAGTTTAACATTTGTAATCGCTTATACAATAAAATGTAAAATAGTGTGCTAATAAAGTAAAGCTTTATTAACTGTTACTAAGAGAAGTAGTTACCTTGAAAAACTTGAAATAAATCAATTCCTTGAAGGTGGGAACTTCTGTTTTTATTAGCACCTAAAAAATTCCTGACACATAGAAGTTACCTGATAAATATTTGTGAAAAAAATTTCAGTAAATAAATGAGCAAATATAATATTGAAAAACATCATACAAAGACATATCAAGTTTAAAATTTTAGCCAGCAATATTCATATGTAATATTTTGGGGACACACTTATGAAAGCAAAACATATATAAGCAGATTTGAATATAAGTACCTAAAATGTATGCAATGTTTTTCAATAATCACTTTGTGGCATTGAAAAGTGCTATGGAGAAACACTTTCCTTCCTTCTAGGACAATTTATTGCATATTTTAAAATTCTTTCGTTATTGTTTGTCTCTCTATGGGTTATATTGTTGAGGATAATTTGATTTATCTTGCTATAAAAATAACTTCTTAATTATGTCACCTTCCATTTACTGCCTTTATTATGGTAATCTGTAAACGTGCAGTGCCAAAATGTCTGATTACATTACATTTCTAAAGAAATGTTTTACTTTGTTATAAAGCAGAAAGTAACACACCATTGTAAAGCAGTTATACTCCAATAAAGATGTTTAAAAAAAATTGAAAAAGAAGTGTTTTAAAAAGCAATTTGGTAACGTGTAATTTCTTCACTAGATAGTTATAAAACTACAGAGAGATTATGAAATGGAATAAATCTACTTATGACAATTTTTATTTATGCTAAAAATTAAAAAGCTTAGTAGACCTTGGTGCTAGTTGCCTTTGATTGGTCCCTCAGATGCAATGTCTATCCTTCTTTATCTTGAGTTTTATGAATGGACTACATTAATAGATTTCTTCCCTTTCTTTTAAAGATACTGCATCATCACTTGTTGATCTCCAGAAACTATCCATACACCTGTAAACAGTCAATTTATTAACTCACAACAAATTATCCAGTCTGTGTGTTCATGCTTCCTGGTAGAAGGCTGAATGATAATATATCCTTCAATTTCATACACAGAAGCTAAGAATTGCCTCACTATAAAAATGGTCAGATGAAGAACAGATGACTTTCATGACTTTATCCTACATTTAAATAAATAATTCAAATTATACTAGTAGAATTTTTATGAAATATTCAGCATGTGCTCTTCTCTGACTTTCCAACATTTCAAGATATTAATGAGTATATGTAATATTTGACCTCCCTTCACAGATTAAACAAAGATAATTAATTTCCATTGTAATCAATATTTTTTTGTTGACAAGAATAGAGTTGCCTTTATGTATACAATTTTTAAAGAGGAAATTAAAAGGGAAATTAGAAAATATATTGAAACAAATGAAAATACAGCTTACCAAAACTTATGGGAAATAGCAATATTTTTACAAAAGTGGTACTAAGAGGAAAGATTATAGTGATACTGCATTAAAAAAGATCACAGATAACCTAATTTTACACCTCTAGGAACTAAAAAAAGTAGAACAAACAAATTCCTATGTTAGCAGAAGAAAGAAAATACTAACGATTAGAGCAGAACTTTTTAAAAAAGAAAATAGGAAAAAATACAAAAGATCCTCCATTGAAAATGAGAGTAGGTGTTTTGAAAAGATCAACAAAATTGACAAACCTTTAGCTAGACTAAGAAAAAAAGAGCAAAGACTCAATGACTAAATAAATAGAACCAGTAATAAAAGAGTAGATATTACAACTGATGCCACAGAAATAAATAGGATTGTAAGAGGCTGCTATGAAAAATTATATGCTAACAAATTGAATAATTAGAATAATTAGAAAAAAATAGATAAATTCCTAAAAACCATACCACTTACCAAGACGAATCATGATGAAATAGGAAACTGAACGGCACAATACCAAAGTATGACATGAAACTGTAATGATAAACCTCCCAATAAAAGAAATGCCTATGAGACAGACCTATCAAATGGGCTTAATATATAAAACATACAAAAACTCCTACAAGCTCAATAGTCAGACAAACAAACCAAAATAATCTCAAATAACCCAGATAAAATTCAAAAATTCTTTTCCTCTAAAATCTTTCCTTCAGATGCATTTGGAGAAATGTAGAAAGATATCTACAGCCTACTTAATACACATATATGCATACAGACATACAAATATATATACCTTGTAGACCTTGTCTACAATTCTGACTAATAGTTGAGACTAGATTCATGATTCACTAGACTGACCAGACTAGCCTTCTTCCTTTCACTAAAACATACCAAGCCCAGTGCTTTATCAGGATTATACTTTTTCTGTTCCCTCCACCTAGAAGCTTTTTTCCACCCAATTTTGAGGAGTTTTCCCACATTTTCAGATTTCTCTTCAAATAGCACTTTCTCAGTGAGACTTTCTGTAACCTACCCCACCAAACAATATTTCTCACTCACTATCTTTCCATCACAACGCTTAACATTGTCTAAAAGTATTTATTTATTCACTTGTTTATTGTCTGTTACTTCTATTTTCTGTAAGCTTTACCCAGAAATCAATAGTATTGTTGTCAACATGATATATCCTAAGCACAAAATAAAACTGCAAAAAAATATTAAACTGTTTATTAAGTAAGTATTTACATTGTTTGTATAAATTATATTATTGTCACTTTGAAACTATTAGCTATTTTTGTAGGATTAAACAAAGTATTATGTTATGCTAAAAAACAAAAAATTTTAATTTAAAAATAGGGACAAATATAAAATTAAGAAAGTTATGTAAAAACCTATAATCATATTTGAATTGAAAACAGCAGTATGAATTTATAATCCATGTTTAATTTTCAAAATGAATATGCATTTTTTCCTAGCTTGATCAAGTCTATTAACCTAGAAAGATTGATTAACCATTAGCAGTAAATAACACTAGCCCACAGAATGTGGTCTTTGTATGCCATTTTCAAAAAAAAGGAACAAGGGTTTTTTAGAAAGGGCTGATTCCAGGATGAGGGCAGGAAATGTAAACGATGATTCTATAATATTTTTTACACTAGAAAGCAAGAAAGTTCTCAAAGAACATGGGTTCATGTCAAAAATACACAAGAGTCAACTTGAAGGAAATGCCAGTGACACAAAATAGGACTGTACAAGAATCAACAATAATAATATCTGGGACAGACTGAAACATAAAATACTATATAATCTAGGGGTTCAAAAAGACACTAAAACTAAAACAAACAAACAAAAATGTAAAGCAAAAACCTAACCACTGCAACAAAAATCATATTATTTAATTCTAGAGGTTACCAGTAACAACCTGTGTTATAAAGGGAACACAGCCAGCTTCTACACTCCTTTTCCCTTAAGAATGGTAATTCACAGAAGTTAAATAGTTCATGAGGAAAAATGTTTGTTTGTAAAGTTCTAATAAATGAAACATGATCAAAATAGAATATCACCATTTTGCAATTCCTAAAGAAACACTGGATTTAGGTAATGACCATAAATGTCTGCTAAAACCATTAAATGAAAAACTGTTGGAGGGCAGTTTAGTAAGATGGACCAGGTGGACAACAATGGAACTTAATGATGGAGTTTCACTCACATCACAGAAAAAAGATCATCAAACCTTATGTCTCAATGTAATGTGAAAAGAAGTAAGCAACACTATCTGTATAGTATTCTGGGCAAATATTGAAAAGTGTTAAAAACATTATGTGAATTAATCAGCAAAAATCAAAATATGGAAATATCTACAGAACAACTGACCCCCATCCCTAACAAATAAATGGGGGGAAGGATGGCACTTAAGTGACATATCAATCAAAAAACAAAAAAAATAAAAACAATGTATGGACTCTGCTAGGCTCCAGATTTTTATTTAAAACTTTTTTTTTTTTTAATTTTTATCCATTTTTTATTTTTGGCTGTGTTGGGTCTTCATCTCTGTGCAAGGGCCCTCTCTAGTTGCAACAAGCGGGGGCCACTCTTCACCGCGGTGCGCGGGCCTCTCACTATCGTGGCCTCTCTTGTTGCGGAGCACAGGCTCCAGACGCGCAGGCTGAGTAGTTGTGGCTCACGGGCCCAATTGCTCCGCGGCATGTGGGGTCCTCCCAGACCAGGGCTCGAACCCGCGTCCCCCTCATTAGCAGGCAGACTCCCAACCACTGCGCCACCAGGGAAGCCCTAAAACTAGTTTATAAAAGACTTCACAAGACAAATTTTTACATCAACTTAACATTAGATAATATTAAGAAATTATTGTTAAATTTAAGGTATGACAGTAGCATATGCTATAGTTAAAAGATTTAGCTTTTAGAGTTGTTATATTGGTGTATGTACACATAAAATCCTGTGAATCTGAAGTTTGCTTAAAAATAATCCAGAATGTTGGAGATGGTATAACTGAAACATGATTGGTTATGTATTGGTAATTACTGAAGCTGGGTAATGGTTGAGATTTCTGTGTCTCTTTGGTAATATCCATAATAAAGAAATATAATAGAGATATAAAAAAATGAAGAGGTAAAAACCAAAAAGGATGTGAATGAGAGATAGAACTTATGTGTTTAGGAGTCCTCTGGAGATGTGAATATTAACAGTCTGTTCTATCATGGGGCTCATGATTTTGCCAACAATCTAAAAAGACAAAGAAATTCAATTTATCATGACTAATATGAGTTTGGAATCCCTTTCTTCAGGTAGAGTTCACTTACAATGATATGCTTCCATTATCTCTCCACTTCAAAGATGAGAACTAATTTCTCTGTGAGTAGAACTGTTTAGATGAAGGAAATATTAATCCTAAAATGACCAAAATATTTTATTTACCCATGAAAGAGAAATGAGGAAGTTATAAAAATCTAACATTGAATTATACACTAAAAGTTTTCAAAAGTATTAAAAATATAAAAAGAAATTTATGATGTTGATGCTGAATTTATTCCAAAGAGATTAAAGAGGTAAGAATATATAAGAAAACGACCTAAGATTATATCCCTATTATCTATCTCTCTATCTATCATCTCGGTATAATAAGCTATGATAAGTAAAACACAGAGTACCCTCTAATCCTTAGAATGCCCCACAGTGAAATATACCAAAGACATTGACAAGATTTTAGCGGGTGTTTGGCTAGTGAACCTTGGTAAAAAGGTCTAAAGAACAGGCTCTGGATAAATAATGGAAAGGAAAGAAGTGCAAAAAATAAAAATAAAGGCACAGTAGAAAAACAAAGAGTCACAAATTGACACAGAGACCTTCTAAAGTAGCAGTAATCTTCAAGTTTATAAGCATCTGAAAGAATTACGAGAATATTTGCTAAAAAGGAAGAAATGAAAGAGATAATTACAAGTTTTATAATAAAGTGCTGGTTGACCCTTATTTGTAGTTTGATTGTGGGAAGGGACTATGGATATGTATACTTGTGAAATAATAAGTGCTTTGAATCAGTTGTGGGGTACCACAATTCTTCAATGACCTATTAAATTATATATAATTATATATATGTATATATATACTCATAGTCTTCCATTTTATAAATCATTATATTTTCAAGCATGCTGCCCAATGATTAACTCCATAATATTTCAACATGGTGATTTAATCTTGATTACATACATTATCATTGAGCCTTCCTTCTAAGAAAATGTCATGGTTAATTTGTGAAAAGTATATTGCTTTAAATGCTTTTACCTCATAACTTTTATAGCACTATTTTATATCAATCATAACAGTACATCATTATGAACTTTGTAATACTAATGCTTCCTTATGATACTTTATATGTTCATGTCTAATTACCAAACATTTTACCAAGGGCAGATATAGAATTTCAGCTCGAAACACTGTAATATATCCTAACAACTTGGAATCTGATTCTTATAAATTTATTTTAACCACCACTCTGTCACCTCTCAAATTTACACATTCTCCTCCTTACCAAGGATATCACTCAACCTTCAAGCTTTATTCTACTTCATATAGTATTCTCTTGTGTTTTCATCTTGTTTTAGATGTGCTCCTGCAAGAATGATAAGGCAAACTCAAGCTATTAGGAAATCAATGTGAGAATGATGATAGTAGCATAATGATTCCAATGTGTTGATTAAACATCTTATTTCTTTCAGGTTGATGCAGTATATGTCAAATTATATGAATTATCATTTCATCATCACTAGTGTTTTATTATAATATGGTAACAATTTATCAGTATTAATAGAAATTATACTTACTATAAGATTGTAGTTTCTCACTCCCATTAAAGAAATTTCTTGTTCAGTTTTTTAATAAGGTACTTGAAGCTCAGATATTGTCCTTATGAACACTTATAAGAGGGATAGAACATTGACTTGAATGAGCACCTTCTACTAATATTTATATTCCCTAAGAGAAGAAAGTATTCTGTCTTCTCCCCTGAGGGCTGAAAACAAGTGAATGAAAGCCTGTGGAAATTCACTAATCTGAATTCCAAATACCTTGTAATTCTTAGTATGCAATAATTTTCCAATAAGCAATACTGCTTCCCTAATTAGCCCTTGAAACTTGACCAAATGTATACATATTAGTGATCTCTAGACAATATGATTTCATGAACATAGGATATTGTGAAAGAATGAATTCTAAGATATTATCTTAAGTTATTTTGCGTATATGTATTAGGATTTGGGAAGGTGATTTGGAAGAAAGAGACAATGTAAACTGAATTGAATTTTCAAGAAAAAAATAAAAAATCAAAACTGCACAAAAAGTTCCAGCATTATGACATGATTTCATGTATATAAAGTTTTAGTCACACAGGTATCTATGAACATGTATAAATAAATAAGAAAGAAAACATGCTATCATATACCAAGTAGAGCCTAATCAGGAAAATAGAACAATAGTATTTCACAGGAAAAATTTAATATGGGGAATTGCTTACACAGAAATTGAAGGGCTAAATAACACAAAAGGAACATTGAGATCATCCAGAGATAGTAACTGCGGGAAGCAACCACCACTACTAATGCTGGGGGATAAAATGGTACTTAAAGTATTCTAGAAACTTAGAGGAGGGTGCTCCAAAGGCTTGCACTCTGACCTCTGAGTAGGGCGTGTGGTTAGGCTAGTGCTGTTACCCCTGAAAGGGTGCAGGATACTGTACGTGGGAATGTGGAAAGAAGCCAGTAGCTAGAACCAGTAACAGCACCATGTTTCTACCGCTGTGAGCAAGCTCCCATCCCAAACCTCTACAATGCAAAATCATTAACTCACACAGTATCCCACTTTCTAACAGCAACCTTGCTCCTCCATCAAGGTCGCTTTTATAATCATCCACATTTCACCAGTGGTTTGATCTCCTCAGGACCGCCCGATTAACCATTCTTCCCTCTCATGATAATACAAATAAATATTAATAGCCATAAAACATATACTAAATACTTATTATCTGCCAACTACTGTTCAACATGTTTCACGGGTAATAATCCATTTAGTTTTCAGAACATAATATAAGGTTATATACTTACTGACCCCATTTTACACATGAACAACTGAGACAGAAAGTGTAAAAGTTTCCACAGCAATTATGTATCGCCAAAGCTGAGATTTCCACCTAGGGAATCTTTTGAGTCACCACTTTTAAGCCCTATGCTTACTTTTCTTTACTTCTATTCATGTCCATTTTTTATAGTCTAGTGGCCATCATTTTAATGAAATCTTTGTCTATACCAACTTAGGCTTGACTTAACTACTTCTAACTTGTTTTCCTATATAAATTCTTGGTCATAAAATTTATATTTCACATAAAACCTGGAATGAGACCTCAGATATGTATACCACAGGTCAGTCTTCTGCTTAAAACTCTCCAAAGACCTTCCATTTCCTTCCAATTAAAATCCAAAAGTGTTTCAATTTCTTAGTAGAGCCTAAAAGATCTGCTTCTCAATTAATCATTTTATTTAATCTCTTTCTTCCCTCTCCCTGAGTTTTTCCTTTAGGCCATACTAGCTCCCTTGCTTTCTCTTGCACACATCACATGTCTAACACCAAAACCTTTGCACTAGCTTCCTCATCTTCCTCCTCCTTCATGTACGTCATTGTTACCATGCTTAATGCCATTTTCTGCTTAAACATCACCTGAACACTCTATAAAATAGCTAGGATTTGAATCAATGAAAGTTGGCTTCAGTCTTAACCTTTATTCACCTTTCCATATACATATTTCTTCATGCCCATAGGGGGATTTCGATGATCTCTTGCCTGACAACCTCTACTAACCTATCCCTTATAATTTTCTGTTTAATTAACTTTGGCCTATGAAATTGAGCCTTATTGTTCTTCATCAAACATGCCAAACATGTACTTGCCTTTCCCTTCCAGGTAAGTTCTTTCCCAGGTGTTTTCATAGCTTATTCACACAATTGTCACCTTTTCAGAGAAGCAGTTTCTTTCATCTAGCTTAAAAGAGCATACCTTTCAATCTCTACTCCTTCACCTTGCTTTATTTTTCATTATACTACTGATCAACATGCAGTATTAAAATAAAAAGTCTTTACAGCTATAGTACATGTTTCTGTAATATAATTAGTTCACATAAGATAGGAACAATGGGAAATGTATGACTCACAGAAGTAGCCCTACAAAATTCATGCATTTCAGCCCAGGGATTTTAGGCTTGCAGAAATAGCTAAGGAACTGGTTCTGAACCTAATATTTATAACTAGCAGTTAGAATTGACTGTCTGTGTCAAATCTCTGGGTAAATCTCTTTAATTTGCTTCAAATCTCTTTTATGTCTGACTTAATATATGATAGCTAGAGTTTCATGTCTACTTTTGTTCTAATCCACTGCATAACTTATTTAATTTGTAATACATGAAGACAATCCAGCCTCACACAGATATGCAGCTGGAAAATGTAGGAGGATTTTAAAAACCTTATAAGATAATTATGGAGAATTATTTTGACACTATACCCAAATTCAACAAGTGTTAATTTATTAAAGTTTAGTTTTAATGTGGGATCTGAAAACATGTCAACAGACTTCCCAGATTATAATTTTAAAAACATTATTCTGTCTTGCATTTTTAATGGATCTTTAAATCATATATGGGTCATTTTAAAAGTAACGGTTCAGTGAATTCTACAGATCTTTCACATGTTGATCTATTTTATTAAATAATTTTTTAAAAAAAGTCAAATCCTTCTTCTCTCTGCTGATTTGATCAGAAAATTCTTTGTTTTGGTAATCTGTCAAACACATAGTGGCAAATATAAGGTTTGCAAACTTTATTTTTATTTGAAATCTCAAATTTTATCATTGACAAGTATTGTCTGTTGTTTGCCTGCAATTGACATGCTCACTTGGTTTATTTTCAAGAACCTGTAACCAAATACAAAATCTGAATAAACATAGTTTGTCTGGCAGTCATTCTTTCAAATAAACAAGTGTTTCATTTCAATAAAAGCAGCTATTTCAGTTTGCAGTCCAAACAATCACAGAAGTGTATTTTTCTTGAGAGACAATTGTACTTTGGTATGCAGTGGAAATGCTTAATAAGTGCAGTCCATTTCATCACTCAATACATTAAAAGTATGGCTACCCAATAGTTGAGGGGGGTTTTCCTGCTACAAAAAAGAACCCCAGTTGAAACCAGCTGCACCACTGCTGCTGCTGCATCCTCTCCTTCCCCTTCTTCTTCTTCTGTGCAGGTGTGTCAAGGGAAGAACACAGTGACCACTAACTCATTATGGTGTCAGCAGTGTGATTCATGCTAAGGCACCAGTCATTTTACCCACAATTACTTTTGTACCATCAGTGCAAATATCAATTCAGTAAAAAAAGGCAAAAATAAATCTTACCATGATTTTAAAAATAATTTTAACACACAGTCTGCCTGATAAGTCTCAGAGTTTCACAAGGGTGTATTGACACCACATTATGAATTGTTACCCCTTAGAATAGACAAGTGGGAAGCTCTACCCCCTTACACAACTCTGTTTGCAACCACTCTGGACATACCTCAACTGAAGTTCTCTCAGAAATTTCCCATTACATTTTAGGTGTTTTTAATAACAATATTTAAATAAGCGTGTAGAATGGTAGTAATTAAATAATAAATCTGAAAAGTCTAAGGAAAACAACAAAAACCAGTGGTGATGTAAAACCTACTGAATGCACATCTGAGGCAATGGTTAAATAGCAGCATAACTCAGGTGGGGTATACCCAATACCCATCACGACAAAGACAAGATCCACACTGATGGCACTCTTCTCTTGGTGGTCGGTCTCACAGGCTGATGGTTAACTGTGGATATAATTTTACCTGAAGTCAGAAGCAGTTTGCTTAGGGAGATTTTTCTAAAACAGAAAACAAGGAAAATATATTGAAATAATTATGTGACATTTTTTTCCCCAAATAGAAAACAAATTATTAGTCCATTACTGAAAATTAACTCTCATAAAGCCTTAGAATATTAGATGACATTCTTCATTATATAGTGATTAAATTTATTGAAATGATAAAAACAAAAAATTCTGGTAATTAAGGCTGAAAACTACTCCTATTAAATATCTTTCATAAAAGTATTATTGACTATGAGCTTTCTTTTCAACTCAAATAACTGTTATTCTTTTGCTTGCACTTTTAAGACATTAATTAGTTTCCTATTAAATCAAAAGATCATGTTACAGATATAGAGGATATTTGACACCAAAGAGCTTAGCTTTAAATCAGATATATTTAAATAACTATACTGTTTTTATGTGTTGGTTTGCATTCAAAATAATATCGCCCTTCACCCATATTCAATAAAATATGATCTTCAAATAATTACTTTTCCCCTTTATTAAAAATTGTTTTTAATTGTACGGCAATACATATGTCATTGTCTTGAAATAAGCTTGCTATTCACGATAAGACAAACTTCCCCACTGACTGTGACCGTTCAAACTCATTAGAGGAAACAATGATTATTTTAAAGCATGTATTTCCAGACATTTTCTATGCTTCTATAAACATACAAGTATACCCGTAAAAAACATAAAATGGTACTTAGATTTATTTTTATTTTCATAAACATTTTTTATTGAAGTCTAGTTGATTTACAACACTGTACCAATCTCTGCTGTGCAGCAAAGTAACTCAGTTATACACATATAGACATTCTTTTTTTTTCTATTCTTTTCTATTATGGTTTATCACAGGATATTGAATATAGTTCCCTGTGATATTTTCATAAACATTTTGATACACATATTCTTTTTAAAGCTTTATCAGCACTAAACAGTTTGCTTTACATTGACATTGATAAACACACATACTTAAATTATACATGAAAAGATTTGTATATATATTATATACATCATTTTATTGTCTTTTTCATAACTGCATGATATTCCATAGTATGGTAGATAATTTAGTCATTGCCTTATTGACAGTTTGCTTCATATGTACCACTATTACCATTAATACTACCATCACATGCTTTGTCTTTGGTTGTTTCTCTTCGGAAGATTCCATGAAGGAATATACTTTTAAAGTTTAGATAGACAATGCTTTTATTTCACATAGATATCATTTTTCTATATATTTAATAATATGTGATGTTATCCTACATTTAAATCCATCATTTTCTCTATTATAAAACATTAGTACTAAGACCATTCTAACATTTCAGTCTAAGTTACATGCTCAATGTCAAACAACTGTTAAAATTACAAGCCAGAATACAAGCCATGTTGCTGATATAATATCTTACTATTAATATTTTTATTGCGTGTATATATGCATATGTATTTTTGTACAATTTCTTCATTGAAAGTATGTATTTACTGTGCCATCGTCTCTTCTTGAATTACATGAAAATCTGAGTTGCTATCAAGAGAAATCCACTATGACTTGTAAAGAGAGAGGGTATGTCAAATCTGTGCAGAGGATTATGGCCTCAGGAGAGAAAGGTTGAAAGATTTTTACACTTTATTGTCTTTGTCAATGTATAAGTTTATTGTTGTAGCTTTCAAAAACCCATATCATGTGCTTTATATATGTATCTATATATATATATATATATATATATTTAAACATTAAATTGTACTTAGACCATATTGATTATTAAAATATGTTTGTAGGCTGCATTTTTTTATTAACAATATTATACACTCGGAGATGATTATGCATACTTTCACTATGAGCAAACTCTGAACAAAAGCATTTTACTTTTTCTCCCAAAAAGCATCCAAAAGTTTACAGGAGAATGGAGAACCAACTAGAAACCCCATTGTGGACAAAATTAGGAAATGTGCTATAAAATATGTATTATAATTGTAAAAAGCAATAACATTTGCATAGGAATCATGTGAAAAAGGAGAGAAGCCTCAGGGAAATTTCAGTGCTGAGAGTCCAGTGTTAGAAAGTAATAGTAAAAGTTATTTTGCTCTCAACCCCTTGATTAAATTGGCAAAGAAAGAGAAGACAAGCCTATGTTGTTATTAACAGATAAAAGACACTTGAAAAGAGTTTTTTCTTTGAGTCAGCTGAGAAGAAGAAAATCTTCGTGTCGTGGAAACCAGATAGATTGGAAAAATCCATCTGGAATCTTGCCTTCTGTAGGAATACCTTGTAAATAACACATCTACGAAAACCTAAATTATTCAGTGAGAGTAACAAACAATACTACAAAATACCTCTGGTAAGGAGCAGCTGAAAAATTGGAAGAAGTACTTCATTGTGAGTGGGAGGAAAATGTAATTAAGCTCTTGGTGCAGGTCAAGCAAAAATGCAAGAATAAATCATACCAGATGTTTAATATATATCTCAAAAGTAATGTTGCTAAAACAAAATACCTGATGCTACTTGTCTTTAAATAGGCTTTCTCCTGGGTCTTCTTACCTCAAATGCCATTAATATGGCATATTTGCTTCAAATATAACTCCTGGAGTTACTCTTGTGTCCTTCCTTCTTCTTCTTTAGCAAGGCTTGAGGATCCTAACTGTATAGATTATCTCAAATTCTCCAAAGATGTAAGAATTCATAGTTCTCGGCAAGTATTTGGAACATTGAGCACTATGCTTAGAAGGTACGGTATTCTGAAACATGATTTTCACTACAGAGTCATTTTTAGCACCAAGGAATTAATGGTGATATACTAGACAACAGAAAAGTCTTTTGTGGAAGACAGATTTTTCTGGTACCACTGAGGAAACAATGCTTAAGTGAATATGTATAACTGTACATTAATTTCAGGGGACCATGCCATTGCCTTGTGCATTATTGGACCTGGCAATACATGGAAGCATATCACTTCATTGAGAAAGTGTGAATAAATGTTCATTATCTCACACTATGGGAAACAATAAGGGGAAGGATGGGCTGCCTTCTAATCCTGGAGAGCATTGTAGTTTATACTTTCCTGAGTTTGAAGGAAAATCTAAAGGTTATTTGTTCTCAAAAGCATAAGGAAGTAAAATTAGCTAACTTTATTTTAAAGAATTGGTTAATTTATTGTGTTGCATGATATTATTAAGCCTCCTCTGTCCAAGTTGCATAATCTAAGGATATTTAAAAGGTCTAATTTTTAAAAGATAGTTGATATATTCAGCACCAATAAAATTTATTACTTTTCTTGGGTACAAGTATTAAAGGAGTTTATTTTCTGTATATGTGGATAGTATTAAACCATTCTGTCATTTAATCTGCTGTGTTAGGTTCATATGACACACACATACACGTACATACACATATCTCAACATTTGAACGAATATAATCATTATCTTTAATATTAAATGTCATTATATCTCTGATGTACTCAGTTATTAACATGAAATGTTTGAATTAAATGAGTGAAAAATAAAGAAAAACCCATAGTAAATTACAAGAAGTTTATTTTTAATAGTTGTAATGTATCTTAACTCTTCTACAGCTAATGAAAATATAGACATTTGTATGAAATAAATAATTTTTGCCATGAAATCTTACTTATCTCAAGAATATATTGGATACAATGGAAAGGGGATAAAAATAGTTATTGGGAAATTAATTTCTTATAGAGTGTTGATCAATTGTATGTTACATGAATCAAAATAAAACAGCAGCAATTTCAAGACTATGCTGTATAATCCAATACTCTCTAGAACCTTCTTAAATTGAATTCAATATAAACAGAAGAATGATGAATAACCAGCATTCCTAGAAAAGTTTATGATCAGAAAAATAAAAGATATTTTTGAAAATTCTTATCTTTCTTGTCTAAATCAGCAAACTGATTCTTTTCCATTTACTGGATCAAAGTATCCTGTATTAGTCTGACTCTTAAAATTTTACTCTCCTCCTTGAATCACTTCAAAGAAGACTGATTATCTGGATATTTATCATAAGTATAGTTGCCAGATAAAATACAAGACATCCAGGTAAATTTGAATTTCAGATTAAACAACAAAAAAGGAACAATGTAAAAAGTATAAGTATCCCAAATATCGCACAGAATGTACTTATATTGACATATTATTTGTTGTTGGTCTGAAAAATAAGCATAACTAGGTGTCCCATATTGATATTTGCTAAATCTACAGTCCTAATCCTAAAAGAATGTTTAGAATTGATAGGTATTTGCAGGGACTTTTCTCTGAAGATATAATATAGTCTCTTCATCATGTCTGATTACAATAGCCCATGCTTGCCTTAGTATACCTGTTAAGATTTTTTTCTTAAGATGCTGTCTCAGATTCAGTCATTCAAGGTAGAACAAGTTAGGCTTTCTTCTGTTGTAACTTTATAAGTGTGCTATGAGACATTTAAAATTCAGAAATAAGAGAGACTATTCTCATGAGTATAGGTGTTTAGAGCTGTGAGATTACTAGGTTCTTCTACTTTGTCAGAAATATTGTCAAACAATCTGTCATGAAATGGGGACTAAGAACAAATTACAATTTGAAAATAAATGGATGAAGCTGTCAGAGTTCTGGTGTTTCAGACACAAAATATTAATCAAAATGAAGCCTAGTATTCTAACAGCATTGGAAAAAAGTAAGCTGAGAGGCAATCAAACTTTTGTGTCCTAATATACGTTTAAAATAGGTATCTAACATTGAATTCTCCCACAGGAGTTCTCTACTAGGTCATTGATTCATTCATCTATTCATTAAGGTTTCTGAAACAGCTACTGAGGCAGCTACTGTATTTCAGACACAAGGTTAATTAAAAAAATAATGGACAAGATAGTCCTGGTCCTTATAGAGTTTATCATCAGAATTAGAAGAGAGATTACTGAACAAGTAATTACAATAAATATTGTAGAAACAACTTGACTTTTGTAAATAGATGATTCTTTTAAAACATAAAATTCTGCTATCATTTCTTATTGTTGTTGTTATTCCTTTTTGTATGATTTCTCTCCCTCCATCTGCCAACTGTCTTTGAAATTACATAAGTAATATAGGACAGCAACAAAAAGGAAAGACACCTTTATTTTTTTTACTTAATTCACTACAAGATATGAAAGGAAATGTTTGTTCACAGAAAGACAGACTTACTTTTTCTAAATTCCCCCTTTTCCTTATTTATTAGAAGCCATGACTGACGGTGACCAAGAAGGCCTTCCTGTTCACTTTAGTCAGACTAAACTATAGATGGGCTTCTTCCTGACTCTAGGCCTCTGACTTCCCTTCTCTTAGAGCATTTACTTCAGAAAACTTGTAACTATAAATTCTTTTTCTGCCCTTTGAGATGTAAATCTTGGTAAAAACCTTCTTGTCAGATTTCAGTCCAGGAGCATCTCTCTCAAGGGAACTATCCCTTTGAAATGTAATCATCAAGAAGATGGTGCCCCTGTCTCCCGGGTTCTATGGGAGGGTAGGAGCCAACTTCTCTGGGTATCTTGCTCCGAGTTGTAAAACTACCTCCTGTCAAGAAGACAGTTCTTTTTCCTTTTTTTTTTTTTGGAGGAGCTGGCAATTAGCAAATTAGCAGACACAGATGGCCTTTGATCCTTTACCATCCCAGTGCTTAAAAACTCTCCAGCCCTTTGTTTCAGACAGCTCAGACTGAGTTCTGGCCTCTCAATCTTATTGCAATAGCCTTGAATAAAGTGTTCCTTGACTCTTTAACTTTGTTTGCTACTTTTGCTTTGATGGTGGATTCAGAAGAGTCACAGAATATGATGTAAACAAATATTCCACCAGTAAAAAAGAAGACATGATATAAGGTCTTCTTCTTTTCACTTTTCAGAGAGTGAAAAAGAAGAATGTCTTGTACCTGGAAAGAAAAACATTTAAAGTAGTTGAAAATAATTTGAGAAAAATTTTATTCAATTATATTATTGTTAAAAATAAAGAGAAAGTTATTGGTGCTCCACTTTCCACTTGGAGCTCTGGTAGAAAGTTGTTTTATTGAGTGTCTCTGTGTCACCATGGGGTGAAATGGCAATGTGCTGTATTCAGCAGACCTTTTACCTTTGAACTGTATGGGTCCACTTGTATGCAGACTTTTTTCATTAAAAGCATTTTGTAGTACTACCCTATCCGAGGTTGATTGAATCTGTGGATGCAGAACTACAGACATGATGGAACTAGGATTTGGAGGACTAATGTATACTGAGGAATAAGTGTAAGTTATAAGCAGATTCTCAGTTGCACAGACAATTCTCCTAACCTCTTCATTGTTCAATGGTTAACTTTATACACAGAGAGGGTGCATGAAACAGTTAACCCTCATGCGTATTACTACCGCCACAGAGTCAAACTTATCCGTTCTAACAGAAGAGATCTTTTAAAAGTCTTATTCTTCTCTCAAGAGATCCAAGTTGGTACTTGAGAACCAGCATGTTGGCTAGGGATTCACCAGTGAATGGGACAAGGGAATTTGCTGAGTGAGTAAAGTGTTATCAAGGCCTGATCTTTGGGAGGCAATAGTGACATAACCTTGATTTACCTTCCTGCTTTGTATAAACAGAAAATGTAAAACAAATCACACTGACCCTAATGCTTTAGCAAAATGATACTGAAACTCAGGAACTCCAATTATTGGAGGAAGTGACACTGAATTGGAGTCCCAACTATTGCTGTTATGCAGGTAAAGGGGATGCCATAGCCATGTTTGCTTTTAACCGGCTAACTACATCTGCACTGTAGAGAATAGATAGGTGCATATCAAAGTAGAAGAAAGATCATTTAGGGAAGTCAGAAGTGAAGGATCATACAGTAATGCATATTTGGAATAGTTTATGTGGAGAAAGGGAGAAAAGACTGCTTAGAGAATGTAGTAAGGTTATTATAGCAAGATGGGTGGAGAAATCTGGTAAATATAAATGATATTCACAAGACTCAGTGGCTGATTTTATTGAGCTTATGAATGTAAGGTAAGACTCAAAAATAAGTTTCAGGTTCCTGGCATGAGCAACCCACAAAGTAAAGTTCATGTTATTCACTGAAATAAGGAACACTGGAGATAGTTTTAATCATGTTCATATTGAAGAACCTGCAAGGCATTTAAGTTGATGCTCATTAGGCATTTGGTTATATGAGTGTGTATTTAAGAAGATATTTAATTGGAAATTAGATATTGGTACTGCTGAAGCCTGAAAAATCAATCAAATTACACAAAAGTAAATTTAAAATGAGACATAAATGAGGATAAAGAAAATATTAATGCTTAAGGACAGAAAATAGGAACATGTATATAAGATAATAAAGAAATGCCAGAGATATAAAAAGAAAAGCAATATAGTGTCATGGAAGTCAAGGGGAGTGTTTCATGAAGAATAGAGTGGCCAAGGGTATCCATATTTTCAATAAATCAAGTAGGACAAAAATGATGAGTCAATTGACTTTAAATATGAAGAATTTAACTATGAAGAATTTATGTGAGGTGTCATTTAAAGGAGTTTTATTTCAATAGTGGGTAAGTCAGAGATTAATCAACTGCAGAGTGGATGTAAAAAGTGATGAAATAGTTTGTGGTAAACTCATTCAAGAATAGCTTTGCAGCTTAGAAGCTGAAGTTGCTAGATGCAATGGATAAGTATCAAATGAATTTAGAGGAGGATATCAGACACTTGAGCAAACTTTAAAAATGGAATGAATAACTACTTGGAGATAAGGATTGGGAAGATGATTGATAGAGTGCAGTTTCTGATAGCCTGATGCCTACTAGATCAGGAATACAGGACAAACTAAATCACCTTGGAGATTTTACAGTCACTTGACCCAGTGAAAAAGGAGAAATGCAGGAATAACTGAGCATAAAGAAATCTTTGCTCTCAGCTTGGATGGCTGGAGGTTGAGAACATTCTCAATTTATGGCTTCTACTTTCTTTGTGGCTTGTGAGACAACATCATAGAGAAAAGGGATGGTGAGAGAGGAGGATTGCTCTATTGTGAAACCTAGGTATGTTTGAAATAGCTCATGTGGGCAAAGGCAGTGAACACTGCCTATGGAATGTAGTAAGGCTGTTGGCCATTATTACTCTACTATGGTTTATGGTTTTTAAAGAAGAACCTATGCACATGTTCACTCCAATTTTTGAAAGTTAAATAACCAGGATTTTTTCAAAGCACAACGCTAAACGTGAGGATACCAGAATCTGTATATTTTGTTATGAGCCAAGGATTTCCAGGGAAAATATGAAGTAAAAATTAACACCAGGCACTGCCCCTCAATTCACTTATGTATTGAAAATAGTTGAACATTTGAGAGGTGATAAAATTGGAGAAGACTAAAGGATCTAAT